>NC_056750.1:578883102-578973102 GCF_019279795.1 Protopterus annectens
AAACTAAGCCTTCAGTTGTCAGTGTACTACACAGCAACATACATTATTACATTTATTGTCATATATCCACTTCATAATGGAAAGCTATAAAAATAACATTAGTAGAAGAACAACATATGCTACACATTGCCACCGTGCCCAGTCACTGTTATAAGAGTGAAGAAAGAGTGAATGCCATAAAAGAAAGGCAACATATAAAATAGTAAGATATTTCTTTATTATACAACTGCAGAATGAAATACATTCATAGCTGCCTATCAGACTTACCCATTTAGCCTTCTTCTATTAATGTTATTTCAATGCAACATCCCTGCTGGAAGACAGATAACCTAATGCAGGAAACCTATTGTACTGGCTGCCAAAAAAACTATTAATAGGAAATTAAAATTGAAATCTAAAATAAATGTAGCTGAAGTAATGAATATTGTAAAAGAGATAAAATAATCAGAAGCAGGATATTTAGAATAAGGGAAGGAACAACTTACATAGAAATAAATGGATTTTGTGGGAACAATACATGCAAAATAATATTCAGCAAGAGGGTGGTTAAAGGGAAGACAGGAATTGAGAAATGTATGTAATGCTGAACTGAATAATAATTGTTAAAGGATAGAAACTTATATGCAATGTATAATCCATGTAAATAAAAAAGTAATACAGGTGTTTTTCTTTTCTACTAATGTATGTATGCTTGTGTCTTAAGAGATAATTTAATAAAAATGTGTTTAAATACAGAAGAAAATAACTTAAAACGCATGTCATGCTATTACGATTCATATCTAAGCAAAAATAGAACCAAAAATCACCAGCAAATCTTGGCACTGCCTACTGAAAACCAACATCATTTTCAAAGCACTTTTGTCTGACTAATCACCCAGACTTCTGTCCTGCACATGTGGCTTAATGACTGTAAGCCACCATAATCTGTTCTCCTTTCTCTACATTTGGGGCTACTCTGGTTTCTGCTTTGATGTGTAATTTATTTATTTGTTCCACAGTGGGTATCCTACTACCCATCTCAGGCATTTCATCTCCATTACCTCAAGCATTCTCAAATGCTCTGCCATCAGCTGTCTGTGTTTCTGTGCCATAGAGAAGAAAGGGTCCAATCAATGCTCTGTACGCTTTATTTTTTAACTTCAGGATCATTTTTGCCACTCTGTTCCAGCTGGTTGCAGTATCTCTGTACACATCCTTCTCCAATATACTCGATGCTGTTAACCTGTTATACTATTTTTCCTTTTATTTCAGTTTTCAGATTCAACTCATTTCCCCTGTTTGCTGCCATTACAACTATTTTGTCTATACTCAGTTTCTTCTCATATGCATTCAGTTTTGGATTCCATTCTACAATCATTTGTTGAAGTTTCTGTTCAGTATTTGCTTGTAATGCCACATTATCTGCATACAGCAGCTTATTTTGACCTGTACCCTCAAACCTGTTTGCTAATATACTGCATCACCAGTATGGACAGTAATGAGCTGAGAGCTGAACCCTGATGCACATCTACTCCAAGTGGATCCCCTCTGGGAGAATGAACACTGTTCATACTTACATTATTTGGTTCTTGTACATAGCTAGCACTAATTCCACCAATATTTCTGGGACTTAACATAATCACAGGACTGCTCAAATCAGCTAACTTATGATCTTGCCATACGTCTTTGACAAGTCTAGGAATGCCCAGTGGGACTTTTACTTAACTTCCAGCTTCTTGTCCAGTAAGTGCCTCACTGCAAACATTGGGTCAGTTTTGCTTCCTAATGACTGGAATCTGATTCCACATCCCCTTTTTATTTTCTACAGCCCTGCGTATTCATTTATCAGCTACTCTTTCCAGCAGATTCATGCAAAGCAATGGGAGTTTGAAACTTTTGTACTACCCATAGCTGTAAATGTCCCCATTGTTCTTATGCAATAACATCAGAATGCTTATACTCCAGTTATCTGTCATATATCTTTCTCTCCATACCATGATGAGTACCCTCTGGATCCATTTTCCATTAACTCTACAAACACCTTAAGCATATCTGTGGTGACTTCATCTCTGCCTGCTACTTTTGCTGACTTCATTTTCCTTAGTACTCTTCCTATTTCTTCTGGGGTTGCTTCTTCTTCCTCTACCAGTGTAGGCTATGCACTGAGCAATTCAACTTGTGCTGCAGTGTTCTTCATTCAGAAGCTGACGGAAGTACTCCTTCCATGTCCATGAATTCTGCTGTGTCACTTTCTGCAAGTCGGTAGAGTTTCTCTAATGGTTGTTATATGTCACTGTGATGGCTCTCTATCTCTGTTATCCAACAAGAATTCTTTTTTATCCTGGGAGGTGTCTTCAGTCTTCCACTTTTTCCTGCACCCTTCCTTTCTTTTGATGACTTCCTACACCTCTGCATTTATAGCCAGCTTTATGCACCAGCAAACCCTGTGGTCGCAGGGGCCTCCTGTTCCTGAGGGTCCCTCAACCAATGCAGTTATCTTATCTTGATATTTTGTAACATATCTGTCAAACCAACAAAAGCTAGTACAGCATCCTTGGTAATAACGCTTTTATTTGTATCTCCTTTAAAATTCAAAGAAAGGTATTTCTAATTATAGTAACAGTATTTTATCAAGTAACTGGTTTCACAGTTCCATGAAATATTTTACCACTGACATCGTGCCCCTGGCTTAGTTAAATCCTGCTGGTGGACATTCTCTCCACTAAAACTGACAGCATAGCCAGCTGTAGGTATCTGCAATACCCATGGTTATGAGAGGGGTGCTTAATCATCATTGACTGTGTGGGGCCCCACAGAAGCTGCTGCTGGTTTGGGAAAATGAGGAGAGAAAAATATATTAATTTCCTTATTATGTGATTTAACCTGAACAGGGTAGTGATATGACCCTGTTAGGATAAAGCTAATAATGAACATGAGCAAGGTAAGAACCAGAGAGATCAGTATCCCACAGTGACTGATCTCAATGCAGACCTTGGATTTTAAGAGGAGCTTATAATTTCAAACAAGAGGGAAGGGTTTCGTTTTTGGGGAATTTTATAAATACTGGAAAAACACCAGATACTACAACTCTCAACTTCTTTGATGAAAAATAACAGCAGGATATAGGCTCAAAAATCAGGAAACATTTTAAATATTACTCTAATACACTTAAAAAGTTAAGAGAATCCCACCTTTTGTATCAACATGCATTTTTTGACAATAAGAAATCTAAAACTCTGATGTCTGGATTTATTGACTGACTGTAATTATGAATGATTTACCAGCATATCAAACTTTTTTGAAAGAGATAGCAAAATCAGGGAAGTTTGTGAAATCAGATACAGTGACAACTCTGCATTGCTCCTCAATGAGGTAGATACAAGTGACTTACCCCTGCTACTGGTCAGTGACTGCTACACAGCAGTCACTGATCTAGTCTGGCAGTATGGTGTTGTACAATATATTGCTGTTTGCTGAAATAAATATTGATATGGTTAGGGTGTGTGTCTGTGTATAAAATATCCTTGATTTTTATTTATACACACATGCAATAATGCCAGGAAACATACAATATTCTTCTGGGTATCAGTAAAAAATGCACCCAACAAGTAATTATATTTCAAAAGTTAGGCATAAAATATAACACAGAACACTGGCATTTAGATCTTTTAGGAGTCTGATGGCCCCCACTCCCCAGACTATATAAATGGATACCGGGGTATCACTTAAGCATCAGTGACTGTATAGGCCCCACAGAAGCTGTTAACTGGTTGGAAAAAATGAGAAAAAAACATATTCATTTTTTTGGTCATGCCCTTTAACCCGAACAGGGCCATGATATGACCCACTTAGAAGAAATCTGACAATGCCCTCGGCTCTCAACTGCACCCATTCTAAAGCGAGCCTTGCTCAGGTGTGTGTCTGTTTGTGTACAGAAAGCTGCTGTAGGTTATGGGGGGGCTGGGTATTGTGTGGTCATTACTTCTTTAATTTTCATCACAGTTAAACCTTAGAGTTATTTGGGCTGAGGACAGTGTGGTCATTTTTTTTTACTTTTCTCACAGACCTGAGAATTGTACAAATAAGATTACTATAGCTTGTGCAGGGGTAGTGTACTGCCTAGGACCAACAAAGTTGGATACATTACTGGAATCATTAGTTTTTTTTTCACTTTCCTCACAATCACACATCAGGCACATATACAGGTAGCTGCCTTTGGGGGTAAGGGGTGTGAGGTGAGGACTGAAGAGCTATGGTATGTATATGTATGTTAGGAGTCAGTTGAAATACATGACTGTGGCAATGTGAACCTCTGCTTTCATCCCAATCTAACACCAGAGGGATGCATAGACAGTGGCTGTCTTTTGGGAGGTTAGGGAGGCAGGCAGTATTCCTAGATAAGACCTGCATATTCTCACAACAATTGGCTTGTTAGTTTATTGTAAGCTACTATTTTGTCAGCTTTGAACATTAAGCCTTGGGTATAACATATCTTCCTTGAAAGAAAAAAATAAGACTGAAATTATTTTTTTACTCATGATTTTTTAGGCCAAAATTGTATTAAAAGGTTGAGAAAATGCTCTAAAATGCATACCAGAGCATCTACAACCCTATAGGTTTTTGGGTCCTGACTTATTTCAGTAATTTCCTAAATGGTTATCACTATGCTAGCTTAGTTAGGAAAGGTATATTGAAAGGGTGCAAGGAAGGCTAAAGCTGGACATGAACAATGAATTTCTTTCCTTAATTTTAATTTCTGTTCAAGCCATCACTGGATGAAAAGGTTGTGTCAAAAGAAAAAAATAACTTTTAAATCCGCATCAGAGCAAAAAACTAATGAGTAAGGCAACATGTGAGAAAAGGAAGAAAAAAGTAATGTGTATAGTATGAGGATCTCAAGATGGGAGGAAACAGAGGGGAGGACTGGAGGGTGTATGCATATGTGTGTGTGTGTGTGTGGGGGGGGGGGGTGGCTGAAAAGTTGACCCAGGGCACCATTTCATCAAAGTCCAGACCTGTATACAGAGTTGGTGTAAAGTATCATTGTTGCAACTAAATGCCAGTGACTATAAATGTCCCTTTGTGAGATGGGCCAACACAGTATGGTAAATAGGCCTGCTGCAATATAAAAGTATTGTAGCTACAGGTCAGTCTGTGCGTACTAGTCCAGAAAGTTTGCAACATGAACTAAAAAGCTGCTCAGGATGAGTAGCAGTGACACAGTAATACTTACTCTGAAAGTGCCTAGGAGTGCCCCCCAACTTGACATTTATGGGGAGTCCCAAAATCCTAACTCCAGCCCTGATTGCATTCCACCACCAGCTTTCCATAGGTGCCTTATTCCCATACCGGACTTGGCTGAATATCAGTTCTTTAGTCTTCACACATGCTTGTTTGAGAAACTACCATTCTCCTCTGAGTCTACCTATTTCCTCTTCTTCCTGAGGTGCTAGGGGCCTCACATTCTCCTCTGAGTCCACCTATTTCCTCTTCTTCCTGAGGTGCTGGGGGCCCTCACATTCTCCTCTGAGTCCACCTATTTCCTCTTCTTCCTGAGGTGCTAGGGGCCTCACATTCTCCTCTGAGTCCACCTATTTCCTCTTCTTCCTGAGGTGCTAGGGGCCTCACATTCTCCTCTGAGTCCACCTATTTCCTATTCTTCCTGAGGTGCTAGGGGCCTCACATTCTCCTCTGAGTCCACCTATTTCCTCTTCTTCCTGAGGTGCTAGTGGCCTCACATTCTCCTCTGAGTCCACCTATTTCCTCTTCTTCTTGAGGTGCTAGGGGCCTCAACATTTTCCTAAATGCGTGTGCCTTCTCTCTAGCCAACTTCCAGTTCCTCAGCCTAGACTCTGTTAACCTTACAGTCTTCAAGGACTGCTGCTTACAGCCGATTGCCATTGTTTAAGCTGGGGGGGCAGATAGTTCACCTGGGGAGGAATTCACACACACTGATTTTATACCAATGCCCTTTCCTTACAAGTAGGAAATTTGCCTGAGGTTCATGTTGACCACTCTTGTAGGTGAACTTTTGACTCACTGTCTTCATAAGCCATGTGTTTATCACCATCAAGCCATTTAACAGGCAGAAATTTAGAATGGTCTGCCCTTTATTTCTGCTGACCCACTCATCTGCACTCAGAGAGTCTTTATATTCTGTTCTGTCTGTCCCAATATGAGCATTCGTGTCGTCCATTATCAACACAAACTCAAGTTGTCTCAATTTATCAAAGCAGAAGAATTACAACCTTGATGTGCGGTTAAGCTGAGATTATGAATACTGGCCTGTCTTTACACTGGAACCTTACTGCCATGAATTTGTCACTAATTCTGATGCAATCCCCCACTGTTTTCAGAAGACTCTCTGGGACAATAATTCCCAAACTAGGTCTAGTCTGTCCTCAACTGATTAGCAGACTCTGGATCCAAAGTCATGTGTCAGTGATGCAAAAATTAGTACATTCACCTTTGGTGCTGGAAGACCAGAAGGTCATGGGTTCTATTCCTACTCTGAGAGATTAGATTGCTGAGACAGCAGTAGAGTTTTAGAGCGAGGGGGTGCTGCATTCCTGAGTTTGTTGTCTTTTTGATGAGATTTTAAACTGAAGTTCCTTTTGCTTGAGTTGTTGGTAGCTCAAGTGGATGCAACAGACCTCATGGCACCTACTGTAAAGATTAGTGGGAATTTCCTGATGCCCTGGTCAAATTTCCCATAGTAGTATAAATACCATCTAGGGTCTCCCATGAAAAGAAGTCACTAGCCTAGAGGGACTAACTTGGTCTACAAAGGATAAATAAAAAAAATACAAAAATGAAAGGGACCTTTCTGCACTGACCTTTGGCTTTGTCTCCTGGATATAGGACTTCTAGTCTCCTCTTTACCATCCTGTTGTTTGCTTCCATACAGTAGCATAGCTAGGATGGGGTGAAAGGGTCACAACTGCTCTTGCTGCACAGTGCAGGGGGATTGCGAACAACCAATCCTGTTCTTTCTTTAATGTATATCATTTAAAAGCTGGTGTTGCATTTGCGGTAAAACCTGAGTGCTGTAACACTCTGTGTGGGGGATAAAAACTGTAGCAAGTAGTGTGTTACAGTTTAAAAGAGAAAATATTTGTTTTTTAACTGAAACCTGAGTACCATAGTGCTCCATGCAGGCTATAAAGTATAGAAATTTGATAAAGTTTAAACTTTAAAAGAAATAAACATTTTTTTTTAATAAAATGGGTGGAGGTACGGTCAGTGGAAGGGCACAGAAATAGTACCTGATTGGCTGAGGCATGTCATATGTCTGGCCACCAGGTTGAAATGCCAGGAGGAGTGGGAATTTTTTTTTGCTGTTCACATAAACAGCTGAGGGGGGGGTGAAGGTACTGCCTGTGGGTAGCTGGCACCCTGCAGTTTTGCAGAAGACCTAACATTGAACTGTGAACCTTTATTTGTTCTAATAATCCTTAGTTCATTTTTGTGAAGTTGTTTGATAAAGTTTTACATCCAACTTTCACTCAAAAGAGCCATGCTAGGTAATAAGGCTGGGCACCTGGATACTAGCTGGTCAGTACCTTATCAGTCCAGAACTGCTGTGCTTTATGACCGTTTCAATATATTTTCTTGCATTAAATAACATTGCTGAATAACAGTGATAAATATTGCTGAGAATGTGGATACGCTATGTATTTATAAATGGTGGGAAACTGTAATGCTGTGACCTGGACCAAACATCCTCCCAGCTATGGATAAAATATAATTTAATTGATCTGCTTTTGATCTGTTGATTTTATCTGTCTTCCATGATTTGTTTTCTTCCACTTTAGTAGCCTAACACTAAAACGCAACATCCCAGACTTAGCCTTCATCACCATTTCATTCTTCCGTTCTACCTTAAAACCATCAGATTCAAAGACATACTTTTTCTACTTGAAGAGTTAAAACCTGATTTCCCAGCTAGAATAGATGCTCTATACCCATAGTTCTTATTTTCCTGTAGAGACTACTTACTGTCTCTATTACAATATACCTTCAACTTGTGCACTACACAAAATGTGATGCCCAGGATCTGGAAAACAGCCTCTGCTAAAAATATCCACCCCGTCTTACCTCTGAGTTCTTTCCATCTCCATTCTTCCTGCTTTAGGAAAAGTCTTAGAGAAATTAGCAAATATTCATATCACACAGTAAACCAGACTTTACCATCTGCTTTTCACAGATCAGCATGGATGTTGATCTGGTCACTGCACAGTCACTGTCCTTTGGAGTCTAGCAGAAAATATACTACTAGTGATAGACAAAGGCTTTCTCATAGGCGCAATTTTATTGACCTCATCACATGCTTTAGTGGACCATTCCATCCTCATCAATCACCTCACTGAAACTGATATAAGCAGGGATGCTATCCCTTGTTTCCATAGTTACCTTAACAAGTGTCACATTTCTGTAGGCTTTCCAAGATCTACCCATCCCCCATCCCTACTCAAATGTGTCCCACAAGGCTACATCCTTGCTCCTCTACGTTTCTACATTAGCATCAATAAACTCCCTCTTGATCTTCCCTCACCTTTTTGTTTTATTATACCCTGACAATGTGGGTCTATTCTAGGCCGATCTTTCCATCCTTCCTATACAATGTGGTCTACAAGCAGACTTTCTCTACTTTATACAATGGCTTAACTGCAAAAAAATTAATACTCAGCCTCCCAAAAACTAAACCAATGTTCTCTGGAACCAGTTGGATGCTCTGTAAAAAAATCCAACTCACTCCAGATCCTTCATCATGTAAACAATTACTTTGAAAATCCAGATACCTCAAATACCATGCAATCTGGCTATAGCTCCCACTTCACTTCTGCCTTCATTTTGACAACATACACCTTGGACTGGGGCTGTTCATATTTACTTCTTTCTTTATGGCCAGTGTGGATGCCAGTTTGCTATATTTGCCACATGCTGATGCCAAAATAAATATCATATCCTGGTATGTTTGCAGGAAATATTTATCAATATGTGTTATTACTGAGACCTGTGCATTCCACAGTTCAAGCCAGATGCTAGCATTTTTTCCACAATTTCTCCAGCTATAACGACACACAATGTTAATTTTTGCACTATATATCAGAGTGAGCAGTTCCATAATGTGCACAGGATTCCTCTCATTCTCTGTTACAGTGGAGAGTTAGGAGAAGAAGTTTAACTGGAAGTTGTTAGTGAGTTGTTCGAGTCTGTGCATCTGAATGTTTGCTTGTGCTTCTGCTACAGAAAATTGTACTTAGTACCTAGCCAGCTGTTTTACATAATGATTATTTCTTCTTTTTAATCACCTGTTGTATGCGTAATAATTGGTTTGAAGATCTGTTAAGTCAGTTCGACTTTAACCCAAACCCTTTTACCATGAAGTACAACTGCCATTAAAAAAAAAATATATATATATATATATATATATAT
Source organism: Protopterus annectens (assembly GCF_019279795.1). Lineage (NCBI taxonomy): Eukaryota > Metazoa > Chordata > Ceratodontiformes > Protopteridae > Protopterus > Protopterus annectens. Next base: position 578,892,520 of record NC_056750.1, read on the forward strand.
ATATATATATAGAGAGAGAGAGAGAGAGAGAGAGCACACCTGATATCCAATAGCTTGAATCTGAAATGTTAAATCTTATTAGCAGAAATGATAAAAAAGGAACAAGAAATTGAGCAGATAAGTCACAGCCTCATTAAATGTCACAAAAAAGAGCAATGCAGCTTGCTATGTAAGAAGTATCCAAATATCCTGTGACATTAATTATGTGATGTTAAATAAAACATGAAGAATATTTCAGTTATTGAACTGTAGGGGATATCAGTGAAAGTAATAAGAGAACTACATTTGCCATGTAAGGGTGGATATGTACAGTAGGAATTTGGGGGCAATGTGGGGGCCTTTTTACAGAAATCAATGTGTGCACTATAAGAAAGATATTCAGAGGTTCAAGAACTCCTTCGGTTGCCCGAAAATAAGAGAAACTGAAAAAACCGCAACAGCAACTGAAGCGGAATGCCACAGGAATCAGCTACAAAGACAAAATAAACTTTTTTAGCACTTTCTTCCACTTTAATTTTACTTGGACTTCTTCAGAAAAAACAGGATGCCTCCCTACATCCTGGTTTTATACTGTGAAACAGGAAATGATGTTATATTGTATTAATTACTGTCGTATTGCATTTTACAATAAAAAATCAATTAGATACATTCGTTCATGAATTGATAAAAAATATATACACAAGTATAAATATATACATTTGGTGGTTATGTTGTAACCATTGTCTCTAAAACAAGATTTTTTAAAAAATGTATGAACCCTCTATCAAACTGTGTAATTTAACTTACTATATACTTGCTTTTTTTAAAAAATGTAACTGAAGGGATTAACATCAAATGCTTCTTGACAGACAGATAAGTTGCTTTGGGCATTTCTTTCAGTATACATCCATGCACACGTTCATCACAGATTTAGATTCACTAACAGTCATGTTAGGTATAGAGTATCTTTTTTCTTGTTTTTCACAACCTCAAAACCCCCCAACACCCCCTCCCCCCCCTCCCTTCCCCCCCCTTTTCTTTTTTCTTTTTTCTTTTTTCTCTTCTCTTCTTTTTTTCTTCACATTTCTCCTTTTTCTTCCTTTCCTTTTTTTTTGCTTTCTACCACTCACAGCCATTTTCAATAGGTTACAGTTAGTGGGTTAGAGATCGATCTGAACCCATTCCTTTTCACTAGTACCCACCAGTGATAGGTTTCTACATTCGGTCAAGTTCATTCCATCAACAGGTGGCCGGTTACACTTTTAGGTCGGTGGGTTTACAAGTAGCCAGCAGTAGACCCACATGCAAAAGAATTTAATTTTATTTTAGGGTCTCGCTTGGTATGTTGGACAAATGTTTGGTAATTCCAGTGTGAGGTGACACGTTTTAGGTTGTTTAAACCGAACAGCATTTCTTTGTTAATGTCTATATATGAGTATGCTAATGTCACACACTCATAGTGTAGATTGTTGGTCATATTGACTTCACAGGATAGATTTTGTGGATAGTTATTGGAGTTTCAGTATTATTGTGCACCACAGTATACAAAATTATGTCGCTAAGTTGTGAGGTAGTAGTGAATTATCAATTTATTAAATAAGCACGTAGAATATATCAAGTGCAAATCAATCCAAATATGAATTATTTGAAGTTTTGTAATGTATATAAATGAATAATACTTTTTTATTTGAGTGTGTTAAATCATCAGTTACATTTTTTAAAAAAAGCAAGTATATAGTAAGTTAAATTACACAGTTTGATAGAGGGTTCATACATTTTTTTAAAAATCTTGTTTTAGAGACAATGGTTACAACATAACCACCAAATGTATATATTTATACTTGTGTATATATTTTTTATCAATTCATGAACGAATGTATCTAATTGATTTTTTATTGTAAAATGCAATACGACAGTAATTAATACAATATAACATCATTTCCTGTTTCACAGTATAAAACCAGGATGTAGGGAGGCATCCTGGTTTTTCTGAAGAAGTCCAAGTAAAATTAAAGTGGAAGAAAGTGCTAAAAAAGTTTATTTTGTCTTTGTAGCTGATTCCTGTGGCATTCCGCTTCAGTTGCTGTTGCGGTTTTTTCAAGATATTCAGAGGTGCTTGAGCTATATAAATTATGGTTCTGCTATAGAACTGTTTTAGATAAAACTGCTACAGACTGCAGGCATGTGAACTAGCCTGCAGTTAGTTTGGGTTGTTGTATGAGACCTGCTTTATGCTACTTTGTAGCCTACATTCTTGGACTACTTCTTAGCTTTGCTACAGGGAAGCAGATAAGTTCCTGAGGTTCCTATCACATAGGCCATTAATGAGGTCTGGATCCTTTGCACTGCAGCTAACAGCTCTGTTAGGTGCACCAATCTTGCTATCAATGGACTTCTCTCATGATGATGGTATGTTTCTTCAATGGTTCCGGTCCAAGGTGCAGTTCAGGAAGCCAGACAGTACCCTGATGAGAATTCAAACACCCAGTAAGAAAGAAACTAATCTTTAAAGAAAAAAAGAGTGCCGTACTTTTACCTCCATGCAAATATGTAGTTATCCTCAGATTGTCTATGGGCAGCTTTGCCACAAGATCCTCAATGGCTTTGTAAACCTCAAGCACACCTGTTATGTAGGAGAGTCAACACTAGTACTGCACTTAGAGCTGGAAGTAGAGGAATAAGTCATACCCCAGGACAAGGCTTGGCACTGAGGCTGCTACAATAGAGTCAGTGCACAATGAAAACATAGCCTTTTGATTATTTACCTGGCAAGATGCTTAATGCCACTTATTGTTGTCCTTTCACTATCAGTCAGTAGGTACTCAGTGCAGATACACTGTCACCCTGTTGGTCAGCTGATTGTTTTGAAAAAGATATGGTAGGCAGAATAAATCTTTGCTGTCATAAATGCATAGATCCTAAGTACTGTAGCTAAGGTGCTTATAGTTATGGATGGGATATACCTTTTTCATGCAGTAAAACTGGAAGAAAATAAATATTTCTTAACTAGGTAATGGAAGTAGATATATAATCACTTTCTCAGGACTGACATAGAAGCATACCTGTTAAGTAATTTCCTCAAAGTCACATAGCAAATAGATGAAGGTTGTGAGACTCAAACACAGGACTGCTGCAGTGTTTAGGAATAGCATTACACAGTCTTTATGCTTTGTCCCAAACTGACAGACAGATAGGAAACATCCCATGCATGAGCCATACTACTTGCTGGAACATTACTGAGGGATTCCATGTTGTGTTGAATACTGCCACTTTTTACATATCCTTTGCCATTTGCAGAATGTCATAGAGAAAAACATATCATCATAAAACTGTTAGTGTACAGTATTTATGTTTGTCAGCAACTGCATAATGTGCTTCATAGGGTTACTCAGACATAGCACACTGTGCTTTTTGAGGTTCCTCATTAGACACTACATGCTATGATTTGTGGGGATCTGTTAGGCAAGCATGTTGTACTTTGTGGAATTCCTCATTAGTCACTGCTTATTGCACTTTGTGGTGTACCTCACCAGGCAGTGTGCACTGTGTATTGCCTGGTTCATTACTTGGTATGCATGTAGCGCTTTGTGGAGTAAATCATCAAGTATTGTGTACTGTGTTTTGTCTGATTCATCATTCAGCATGCAAGCTTTGCTTTTTGGGGTTCCTCATTAGACATTGCATACTATAGTCTGTGGGGAACTTATTAGGCAGGCATGCTCTGCTTTCTATTGTACCTCATCAGGCACTGCGTAGCATGTTTTGCCTGATTCATCATTTGGCAAGTACTCTGACCTTTTTGGGGTTTCTCATTAGACACTGCATACTAGGATTTGTGGGGATTGCATTAGGCAGGCATGTTGTGCTTTGTGGGGTACCTCATTATGCACTGCATACTAGACCTTGTGAGGTACCTCATCAGGCACTGTGTTTTGCCTGGTAAATCATTTGGCATTCATGCTGTTCTGTGTGGAGAACCCCATTGGGCACTGCATGCTGTTTTTTGCCTAGTTCATCATCTGGCATGCATGCTGTACCTGATGAGGTACCTTATCAGGCACTGGATATTGTGTTTTGCCTGGTTCATCAGCTGGCATGCATGCAGTACTTTGTGGAGTACCTCATCAGGCATTGTGTACTGTGTTTTTCCTAGTTCATCAGTTGGCATGCATGCAGTGCTTTGTGGAGTACCTCATCAGGCACTGTGTACTGTGTTTTGCCATAGTCAACACTACATATGAACATTATGCTTTGTGAGGGTACCTGAACAAGCACTGCTTACTTAGCTTTTGCCTGGTTCCTCACTGTTTACTGCACTTTGTGGGTTTGGGGTTCCTCATTAGACACTGCATGCTATGGTTTGTGGGAATCTTATTAGGCAGGTATGTTGTGCTTTGTGAGGTTCCTCATTAGATACTGCATACTACACTTTACTTAATGGAGTTGCTAACAAACCTCTTCCCCAATATGCTTTGGTACAAAGCCCAAGCTAAAATGTTCAGTCTGTACCTCTCACTATGCTTAGACCCCCTCAATTAATTAAGTAGGATTGCATTTGATGGGCCCTGCCCTTCATTTTAAGTATTACTTGCAGACTTTAAATTGTTAGAATAGAGAAGGTGATACTGCTGGACTGTGATTTAAATATTTAATTAACCTGGCCTGTTGTTCATTGACTTCATGTCCCTTGTATCTCTGGGTCCTTTTGTGAAGGTAAACATAAGACAACATATAGTTGCCTACTTCTACGAGTGAAGCTGGCACCTTCTGATCACCAGTATCTGGTTAATTAATTATTCTACTTCTTCCTGCTAATATCTGCATGGGTTTGCTGAAAATGGTGATGATGATGATGATGGTAAATTTAAGAAACAACTTTATGAACTAATATTGGTACATGCCCTACACAGCAATGCTGTATAACATGGCATTCAAGGACATTTAATGTAAGAATTACTGTTAACACTTAAGTTAGCAATAATAAGTATGCTGACTCCATTTCATTTTCTCATGATTTTTGACTGTACATTCTAGTGAGTGACTTTATATTTTAGTAGTAGAAGGTTAGAGACCATAGAAACACACAGATGCACTATTGACACTGCATTTTCTGCTAGATGGCCAGGATGTCACTAAATAACACCGATTAGTCTGATTAGTCTTCATCTAACTTTGAAATGCAGATCAAAAGTAAAACAAAAGTAGGGATAATTAATGTAATTATGAGAGAAAGCAGCATTATAGAGAGCAATAAATTGTCATAAGGGCAATAAAACCATCTAAAGAACATGTTTCAGCCATTAACATTTTCATTTTAGACACTGTACTGTTGATAGTCTTTAAACAATTTCTCCCTTTTCTGAAAGACAGATACAGAATCTCAGCAAGAAGACGGTTATCATTTTTACTTTGTAGCCATCAGCAAAGGAAATGCTGAATCTACATAAACTTCTTGCAGAGAGACTACAAGAAAATATCGCTGCCTCATATTGTGCAAAGGAATGAAGGACCTTTTTCACATTTCCTGTTACAAGTTGACATTTGTTAGTCTTATTTAAGTTAAAGTTGTCAGTAAGCCAAGGGTTTAATGTTGTGCTGAGAGTGTTACAATTCCTTAAAATGCTTCTTTTATTTTAGTTTTGGCACTCCTCATTAGTAGAGTTTTTACTGATGCAAGTTTTTTTTTTAAGTTAGGAATAAAGTAATCTTTGTAGCCAAGTTCCCCAGCTGTGCCATATACTATGACTGTTTGTTTAAAAAATAGTCAATGTTTCTGTTACAGTAGAGAGTCGATTATCTGAACTAATTGGCACCTAGGGTACTTCAGATAATCAGAGTGTTGATGCAATCAAACATACACTGAACCGGATTAAAAAAAACTTCTAAAATTTTGGGGGGTTTTCTGCACCCAGGGAATACACTTTTCAACCATTCAGTGATTCTAGTGGACAATAAAGAATATTTTTCACACACAAGTGGGCTATAAGCTCAAAAGCATGCACAAGCAAATATGTACAATGTTTACATATTCAGACTTTATGTTTTTCCTACCCCAAAACACTGGAGGCTGCATTCGGATAATTGATGTTTCAGATAATTGACTCTCGTAGGAATGCAACTAAAATATATCTCCATTTCTTGAGTATCACTGCTCTTTCTGCTTCTTATTTTTCTTTTCAATTATTATGTCCTTTTTATTTGAAATGCCAGTTATCAGCTGCTAAAAAAAAAAGTTCTAATATATAACATTGTATAGGAAAGGATGCCTTACCTTAGAACATAGCTCTCAATTTCTTTGCTTAAGAATTCTGAACAAAGCCAAGAATGAGGGACAAAGGCCCAAAATTAGGCACAATTTGTGAAATTATTCTAATGACAGGTTTTGCATCAAAACTGACTTTTTGAAGAATGAGACATATGAAACCAATTATCATTACTGACTTAATTGTAATCCTCAGTGATTTATCAGAATGTTTTAAATTTTAAGAGGAACACAGCAAAACATAAGGCAAAATCAGGAATATCCTGAAAAAACAGGGACACAAGAGGAATGCTAGGCCAGTCAGCCACTCAACAGCTATAGTTGTTAACTCGGCATCACCTGATTCATTTAATAGTAGAAACAATGGGCCTCATTCATGTTTTCTTTTGCTATAGTCACATGACAGGTTTAAAACATGTGTGGATAGACCTTTTGGCACGGCCTCTTCTTTTCATATTTATATTATATTGGCAACTCAAGTCTCCAAAATGAGCAATGAGGAGACTTTCCACATAGTAATAAATATAACACGTAGGGATTTCATTACAGTCATGTGCTCAGACCTGCAGGGATTTTTCCCACAGTCATAAACACTGCAAGGGACATTGTCACATATTATACAGTACAGCTTTTGACCATGGTTTATTGGCTAGACATGTGACAGAATGTAGACTGAATGCCTAGTACTTGGCTTTAAATGTACTTCTGGCTGCAATCATGTGGTGTTTGTTGCTGACCTTCTGCAACAGCAACCTAAAGTACAAAGATGAAAAATTATCTCTCAATCATTGTCCATGTTTTCTCTAACTTATACCTCAGAGACTATGCTTAAAGTGTTCTGAACTAAATCATAATTAATTCAGCACCTTATGGCTATGGCTTATGGTTATAGTCCTTCTCTAATTACTATGTAAATTACTAGTGTAGGTAGGGTGGATAAAGGTGGCAGCTGCTGCTTGCGCAAGCTTTTAGAGGGTGAGGTCAGCACCTTAGAAGAGTTACAGATCAGGTGTGAGTGCAACACCAGTGCTATTATTAACTGCAGCAAGGAGACAAAAGAAGCTCCTTGCCACTGCTATGCTGTTCAGTTTTAACAGTTAAAGGCTACAATGTCTGTGTCTACAGTGTGCTACAGTTGAGATGCTACTGCTGGAGTGTGGTACCTAGATGATATCCCTTTTAAGTTCTCTGCATTGGGTAACCTTTATAACTCATACCTCTCAACTTCTTTGCTTGGATAAAGCCAAATAGTGGAGGAACAGATGTCCAGAATCAGGGACAAGTTTTAAATATACTTTTTATTCTGAGTCACCTAAAAAGTGAATAGTTTGACAAGTTTGGCATCAGCATACATTTTCTGTTCAATAAGTAAGAAACTCTGTCTCTCATTACTGACTGACTTAAATCCTTAGTAATTTACCAGAAACCAAAAATAGGACAGTGCAAAAACATGCAAAATCAGGAATATTCCGCAAAGTCATTAACGAGAAGTACAACATAACTTCTGTGCAAAACTTAGTTTTGACAAATGCAGTAGGTTCAAAAGACACAGAGTAGTGGGTCAATGCTCATTTATTTGTTCTTGTTTTTATAAGTAACATCGCAAAATAACCTATTTCATGTTATCTGCCATATTCATTAAATGGGATGCATTTCTATGTTATTTAAAATGTAGTGTATCAAAAACATCTCTAGTACAATATGCATTTTATAGAGAAAGCAGGTCTCCCATAGACTTTTCAGTTGGTAAGTTGGAATTACATTGGCATATCAGAGGATAGGGCAGAATAAGACAGAGGAGGTAATAGGTTAAGAGGAGGGGAGGAAAGTGACTAGGATGGGTAAGAAATGCAGAATGCCTGAGTTGATTTTGACTTATGGATATGCAGCAACTCCATCAAGGCTGGGTCTGAGATGGCCTTGTATGCCAGACACAGGTCACCTCTGAGCAGTCTGTATGAGATTGAGTAGAGTGACAGGGCATTTAGCCTATATATATAGGACAGGTGTTTGAGACCCTGGATTTTCCTGGTCAGGACCTCTGTGGTCTCTCCAGCTGCTGCATGTCCTTGGCAAGGTACATGCCTAAAGGGGCATCATACTCGATAATGGGTCTGATAAGGGAGGCGTACATGGATGTTATGACCTCCTTGTTCCTGGATGAAATACCCTTACTTATGAGGTGGGCCATGTAGAAAGCCTTCCATACAACAGAGGCAATGTGGTGGTCAAAAGTTAGGTTGTTATCAACCTGGGTGCTCAAGTCCCTCACAAATGCTTGTGTGCTTAGTACATTGTTATTAATGTGATAATTAGTTGAGATGCCATTTTCCCCAGAGGTGATAATGATGCATTTTTTTGCATTCAGTTTGAGGCCATGCTCCTGGCACCAGTCATTAGTTTGGGTAAGGCCCTCTTGGAGGATGTTCACATCACTGGGGGAATTTAAGACCACACCCAGCATGCAGTCATCTGCAAACTTAGTCAGCCACAGACCACTGGTTTTGGTTTGCACCTCATAAAGTATATCCCAAGCAGTAGAGGCCCCAGGACCAATCCTTGGGGTACACCATTCATTACGGTTCTACTACTAGAGGTGGTTTCCCCTATTTTGACTGAGTGGGTTCTATCAGTAAGCCAATTAACTACCCATCTGGTAACATACAGGTTGATCCCTAGCTGGGAGAGTTTATCTATTATGCCTGAGTGGGGAATAGTGTCGAAGGCTTTGGCTAGGTCAAGATAGGTGGTAAGCACTGTTTTCCCCTCGTCCGTGGCTTTGGTGGCTGTTTTGAAGAAGATGACCAAGTTTAATAGGCATGATCTCCATTTGACAAAATCAAACTGTGTGGGTCAAGCATTTGGAGGTTGCCAATATCCTTGTATATAAGTTCCATGATAATGCATTCCATGGCCTTGCAGATCAGGCTAGTTAGGCTTATGGGCCTATAACTGCCTGGGTCAGTGGATGCTCCACCTTTGTGTAGAGGGATGACCGTGGCTGTCCTCCATTCATCTGGGACAAAGCTAGTGCTCAGGTTTTGGTTGAATATGGTGCCTAATGGAGCTGAGAGCTTGTGCCTGAGTTCATGTAGGACGCAGCCAGGGATGTTGTCGGGTCCCATGGAGACTGTATTTTTTGCCTTTGAGAGGGCATTAAAGACCTGCTCCCTGATGATGAGGGGAGGGGGGGCAGGTGCTAGGGATGTCCTGGTTTACTGATTGGCGAGACAGGGGGGGTGAAGTTTTCACTCAACCTGTTTGCCAGCAGGTTGGCTCTATCTATGGCATTTGTGTATGTGGTGTTCTTGACCACCAGTTCAAGGCAGATTTGGTTGTAACCTTTGAGATTGTGGACATATGTGAAGAAGGTCTTGTGATTACCCTTAGTGGATGTGGCCAATTTGGACTTGAAGTTAGCCTTAGAGGATTTCACCAGTGACCTTATTTGCTTGTTCAGACAAAGGAGCAATTGCTTCCAACTAGGCACCTGCTCCTTCTTGGTCCTGGACTGCAATTTTTTCCTTTTATGATAGAGTTTGTTTATTGCTGCTGTCCACCAGACAGGTTTACTATTCCTTGAGGAAGATGATATGGTCCTGTCAGGTATTGCTGAGTCCATACAGCTATGTAGGTGCTCATATAGTTTTTTATGTAGACTTGGACATTAGTACTAGTTCCAACTGAAGGGATGGTGGCTGTGAAGATGCTTATACCTGCTTTCAGGAGAGTGTAGTCAGCTTTGGAAAAGTTTTTTTTTGTTTGACCCTGACAAGAGGGGTTCAGGGGAGATGGTAACTTCAAAAGTGATCACTTCATAGTTGGATCTTACCAAGGAGGATGACACTGTAGGGGTGCTACAGTGGCTACTAATGTTGGTTAGTACCAGGTCCAGGATATTTTCACCTCTCATGGAGGTGTCGACCAGCTGATCCAATACATTGGAGTTGAAGAAAGGCAAGGAACAGAAAGCTTGCAATTATTCAACCATAAATTGGATGGTCACTGTAGACAAGTGCATAATTTTTTTAAATCTTGGCCATCAACCAGATATGAGCAATGCAAATGGACTTGAATTCATTGCTGTGTGGCCATTATTTTATTTATTCACTTATTTCATTTTATAATATCTAGGCATCTGAGATGTACACAGACAAAGTAGCTATAGTTTCCGTGTTTTTCAGGTCTAATATGATATGTGTGAAGCAACGTGGAATACTTTATTATGTGGCTACTATTTGGGCGGAGCACAGCTGAAATACAATACAGTGCCAATTTTTTTATCACAGCTATGTGCCTGAAGTGAGCACAGTCAACCATAGTTATCAAATGTCATAGATGTTACAGAATGCTCTTGATTTTGACACATATTTTTGGTCTATTTATTATATATTGTGTGTTATTTTTCTGCCAAATCATTGAGGATTGCTGTCACTAAATAATGGCACACATTTGAGCTTCAGATTTATATTCTTCAGGATGTTAATAATAATGGAAAAACTTTTTTCAAGCAATGTTCTATGTATATAAGAGCAATATTTAAAATTGCTTTGTGATTTTTGTGACCTTGTCCCTCATTATTTTTGGCTTTTACCTTAACTCTTGGAAGCTAAGGAGCCTATAACTTAGCGGTATGGAAAGGACTGTTTCTGGAAGAAAGGTAATGTCCCTCTTATCCTTTGTAGAGTTTAAACAATGAGTTACTGGCTTTATAGAATCATAAGCAAGTACCAGACTAGCTGCCCTTGTGGGCCATTCTAAGCCTAGCCAGCTTCCCTTTTTACACTGTAAATAAACTATCCTACTTGGTTATAGAATGGCCTTATGCATCCCAAGGTTGAGAATTATATATTATCCATGTGAGAATAACTTGGATTATACCATAGATAATGTGAGAAGACCCATGCATGGGATAAAGCATTTAGGAGCTGTCTCTCTCCATTACTAGTACAGAGGGCAGTTATAGGGTACATTTTATAGGGAATTTATGAATTTCTTGGAAGTAAGATGGAATACTTCACTGTGATTAATTTGTGTGTGTTTGCGTATGTGGGTACAAAACTTTAAATACATTACTGTGATCAATATTATTCTTATTTTCCAGCAGTTATACATGTGAGTTGTACACAGCCACTAAAGTCACTATAATTGAAGGGTACAGATGCCACCCGTGGATAAAAGTGACTAAACAATGCTAATGTTTGATCACTTTTGAACAACTTATACTGATCTTGTTTTGCAGAGGTAATGTCACTCATTGTATTGTGTTTGTTAAAACTATTGTAAAGCTAGCATTGCAACAGAATATGGTGGTTTGTTTTATATACATACATATATATATATGTATGTATATATATATATATATATATATATATATATATATATATATATATATGTGTGTGTTTGTGGTGGGGCTGCAATGCATATAAGAGTAGCAAGTTAGCTATAATTTCTTTCATTTTACATCACAGTAAAACATCAACACTGCACATGATTAGTGGCTAATTCTGGTGATCTGAAGGGAGCAGGATATGTGCGAACACAACTGATCAATGACAAATCAGTACAGTGAGTAGCATTCCCGTCTCATACTGTTTGGCTCTGGCAGAATTCTTGGCTGTGGCTTCTGCTTTTCAGAATCTGCACTTCATCCCTGTTCCTATGTGGGTTTATCCATGTGAACTGGTTGCTTCCAGTACCTCAAAGACATGCTGTAGGTGAGTTGGCATTCCTACGAAATTCTTCCAGGTGTGTGTGTGGTGTGGTGTGTGTGTGTGTGTGTGTGTGTGTGTGTGTGTGTGTGTGTGTGTGTGTGTGTGTGTGTGTGTGTGTGTGTGTGTGTGTGTGTGTGTGTGTGTGTGTGTGTGTGTGTGTGTGTGTGTGTGTGTGTGTGCATTTTGTAAATTAACTGACTTATCAAGACCAATGTCATTATATGTGTCTGAGTGTGAAAAAAACAGTACATCTTGTGATAGACCTAGATTATCAGGGGTATCAATTACCTTTCAAAAATAAGCATAAAGTGCAACACAGAAATTCTAGATCCTCTGAGATTCAAGGGCTCTGGAACCTCCACATTCCAGGCTTTACAATTGGACATTTTACACCATCTTAGTAGTGTCTACTGCCCTGAAATCCACCTATTCTAAACCTTTCTCTTAAAAGGTGAGCACGAAAGGTTGCTACAGCTTGAGTGAGAATCTGGAAAAATGTGATCATTTCTTTAATTTTCCTCACAATCAAGGTTCAGAGCAGTACAAAGAAAATCACCATAGCATGTATGGAGGCTGTGGACAGTGCAATCTTTATTTAATATTTCTCACAATTAAATCTCACAGATGCATGAAGAAGGTCTCTGCAGAGTGTGTAGTTATTTCCTTACAGTCAGGCCTCAGAGGTCTACATAAAAGGTCACTATAGCTTGTCTAGTGACAGTATACACTCTAGAAACAGCAAACTGTAATACATTACTGTGATATTTATTTTTTCTCTTCTCTTATAGTCATGCAGCAGACACATGCATGTCAGGGATGGAGTATGGAGGCCTAATGCTGTTCATATATGTCTGACAGCAATAGGATGAAATATGTTGCTGCATTATATTTGTTCTTTTAGTTTCTTCCCAATCTGACATCAGTAGGATAAATGATGTCTGTCTTTGGGGGTAGGGGTGAAGAGGCATGATGTATAGTCTACTTTTACAACTCAAAATTTCAAAACTACAAATTTCTTATGGTCAAGACCATAAGATCAAAGTTTTGAAACTATGAAACTTCAAAAAAAATGTTTTTTTTACATTCTTGCAGGGGGGGCAACTCCCCCACACCCCCTGTTAATTAAATATATCAACTCTGAGATCACACTACAGTGAGCAAAACACAAAATTCCCATTCACTATGTATATCAATTTTCTTCTAAACAATTCAAAGTTTTAAAACTTCGATCTTATAGTCGAGACCCTAAGAAATTCTAAGTTTTGAAATTTCAACCTTTAAAAGTATATATATATATATATATATATAGTATATATATATATATATATATATATATATATATATATATATATATATATGTGTGTGTGTGTGTGTGTGTGTGTGTGTGTGGGTGTATACAAATATATATATATATATATATATATATATATATATATATATATATATATATAGTTCCACTTGATAATATCAAAATACTGAAATCTCGAATTTCAGTATCTCGAGACCATAAAGTTGAACACTTGAAATCCCAAAACCCCAAAACCGCGAAACACAAAATTGCAAAGATAAGCACACCATACACCATTCAACACATACACCATCCGACCCACACTACAACAAATAAACAAACAAAACACACACAAACACAAAAACACAAATCAACAAACCTACACTACATATAAACAGGGGGGCAAGGCCCCCTGCGCCTCCTACCCCCCTAATTATATATACTAACTCCAAGATCGCACAAACATAAAAAGACAGTAAACTCACAACCAGACATTGTACAGTCCTTCACACACACTAACACACATCACACATATACAAACCCCACCACATCCAACACTTCAACACTACTTTTTTTACCTGCCTACCCTAACCCACATGTACAAGTTACAAACACACTCACATATACTCAAACACCTACCCAAAACCCTTACAAAACACTCACTTACCTTAAATTCCACCTAAATCCACACACTACACTGAACACCATCTACACAACACACTACACATCACGTAACATAAAGCCATAACCTTGATTTCAACTTTATGGTCTTGAGATACTGAAATGCAAGATTTCAGTATTTTGAGATTATAAAGTGGAACCATACTGTGGCCATTTGGCTATTTGTGACTTCACTTCTAATCATGTGGCTTCTCATGGTCTACTGGGCCCCAAAAACATTGCATTAATTCAAAAAGCAAAGTTGAAGAGTACGACTGAATGTCTATTCTTTGTCATGATTTTTGCTCAGGCTAACTTTTGATGAAACGTTGAAAGGAGCCCTAATATTTACCTCAGAGTATCAAGAATCCTAATGGATTTGGAGACCTCAAGCTTCCTTCAGTTATTTGCTTCACAGTTATTACACTGTAGTTTGGCTAGATGTAGTATGTTGAAAGAATGCCAGACAAAGTTGAAGAGGTAAAACAAACTGTAAGAAGAGGAAATAAATGTATTCTGGATAGTGTATGGGAGACAGGATGGAGGAAATGGGGTGGATATGTGGTGGAGGAAGCAATGGGCAGAGGAGGAGATTACCTTTGATCCCCCTTGCACAATGTTCAATTTCACTTAAGGCCAGCCCCTTGTTATTTGGCCCTTGTAGTGGTAAGACAGTGTTATGCTTTCCATAAACTTCTGCTGATTTATGCATGGTGTGTTTATATTTGCTGAGTTTTGACAGCTTTACTCTGGGAAGGCAGGTGAACTGCATCTCAATGACACTGTTCTAAGACTTACGGAATTAGCTTCAGGTTTGAGGAGATCACATGTATACTTGTCGGTCTATTTTCTGTCACCTAGACTAGCTATTTCCATAACTGATAACTAGGAACAGTAATTATTTTTCTGTTTTTTTAATGAAGCTTTAGAGTTCATTTTTTAATGTTTTTCCTTTAAGACTTACAGATGTGATAATAGTGAACATTGAGGACAGGGGAGATTCTTGTTATGTAACTGTTGGCGAAACAGAGATTTGGATTTTTAACTGAAGATTTGCAAAGAAAGCCTTGTGATGCTCAAGTATCTGGACATCAGTTGTTAGATCAGAATTCAGAGCAGGAACACGTTTTTTTTTAGAATGATTGGGTATACTGTACCTACGGTTCAGTCATGGTTTATATCTTCTGACAAGAATAGTCATAAAGCTGTATGGAAATTATACTAATTTCTAAGCAAAGCTGATATAGAATATATTCTGACAACTGAAAAGAAACTAGTACATTGTAAGAGAAATTAGTTTGGTAGTGAAACTGCATTTTGCTGCACGTTGCACAGCATGTGTTAAAAAATCAAAACATTCAATGTTTACTTTTTTTTTTTTTTTTGAAAACAACTTTTTATTTGATTTTACAACAAAAAATTAACAACCAAAGCAATTCAAACATGAAGAAAATGACAAAATAATTAACTACATATAACTATATACAATCATCCATGACAAAATCAACGTAAATATACATATACACAATTTTAGTATTTATCTAATAAAATTTGTAGTTTCTGCCAAGCTAATCTGTTATGAGTTATCACAAAAGCAGAAAATACACTGATGAAAAACAATAAAACAGAACAGACCACGAACTGCAGAACTCCACTTTAATAAAAGTTTAGCGCTTTCGTCAGAACTGTTTCCAAACTCTTTAGAACACCAACATACAACAGTGAAATGTTTAAATAGACACATCACTGTCACGATACTAAAACCACTCCCATCGGTACATTTTAAAAATACAGTCTTCCAATAAAAGCATGTTTTTACATAGTTCAAAACCTTGCTTGTTACAAAAAACATTTAGATAAAATATGTGTATAAACACACATACATACTGTATGAACAAAAATAGCAGCATTGTGATAGCTAAAAAAACTCAAATGCAAATCTAAGAAAAAACATATTCAGCCTTTAGTTTCAAAACACTGCTAATCGAGGCAGACTCATTTAGCCCAGGGGGCTCCAGTACATTACTCCTGAGTTGCCAAATTAACTCCTTACATTCTAGGAGCAGTTCATGAGGTCCACCCACTTGATTGAAGCCCACCTTTTCTATACAGGTGTATTTAAAAGAATGTGTGGGATTTTTCTCACAAGTTTTGCAAGAGCATTTCTTTTGCCATTCTTGTTTACGTCACATTGGTACTGACAGATCTTACTTTTAAATTTATTCTTGATCTTACCAATGTAAAATAACAAACATTGTTGACACTCAGCAAGATACACAACATTATTACTCAGGAAGTACAACTTCTGACAAAATTTGACAACTCCCCATCTGGGTATACACATTTCTTCACCTTCCTTTACATACCTACATTAATTACAATGTCTGCATTTAGACATGTGGCCAGGATGACTTTTTTCTTTTGTCTTTCAAGTATGTTTTTGAAGCATAAATCTTTCTTATACACCACTACAGTGTCTTTCCCAATGTTATCCACATACTCAATGTCAGCCCTAAAGATGTCCCAGTTATGTTGTATTATGTCCCTAATGCTGACAAAATGTATGCTATATGGCAATATTAGGGCTCTTTGAAAATTCACTATGTCTCTCTCAACATTCATGGTAACTAAATCACCATTTGTCCCAAGTAGTGGCTTAAAAATGCCTTCCTGTCTTTTCCCGATGACCTCCCAAAAATATTATCCAAGAATATAGCTAGATACCCTCTACTGATCAACATATCCTTCAAAGTTGCACATTGTTCACTAACGGTGGAGTCATTACTCAACATAAAAGTGAGTCACACCATCTGGCCTTTGACCAGGGACTTTTTTTGATAGATAGGGTGGTGGCTTTTAAAATGAAGTAATGAGTTAGAGTAGGTAGGTTTTCTGTATATGTTAGAGTCAAACCTACCTTCACCTCTATTCTTTGAGATGGTCATGTCCAAATAATGGACATCCTCTTCACCTATTTCCATGGTAAACTTAAAAAATTATGTACTGCTGTTCAAATGTACAAAAAAATTTGTTAAGTTTTTAAGGTGCAAGCAAAAACCCCAGTCACTCACAGCTGCAGACAATAAAAGTCTCCTGATTTTAAACACAAATCCAGTGTAGAGTCAAATCCAGTAGAAAATAATGATCCAAAGGCAAAGTAATATCAAAGATTTAATAAAAAGTGAGCGCTTTCATGGTACACCTGACCGCTTCATCAGACTTTAAAAGTGCATACAATGCAGCAAGCTGTTTAAATATTAGCGTTAACCAATCATGACTTTAAGCAGCATATTCATTAAGAATTAAAAGTGTATACACACACAAAAAACACAATAATAATAAACATTCTAAAACACAGGGTTAAATTCAAATTCTTTTCAGTGTTTAAGTGCAAATGCTTTTAAGAAAGATTTAAGGAAACTTTACTACTTAAACCAAGTAGTTTGTCTGCTTTAAAGAACATTATCCATCTTTGTTCATTTGCTTTTGTAATGTTTTTTAAGTCCCCCCCTCTCATGTTCTCATGAATAACTTCCAGAACAAAGAATTTAAAGACGTTCTTTACCCTTTTCCATGACATGTGCTAATGCACTTTCTGACATCTTGTTTTTAATATCCCTTAAGTGTTCCAATATTCTTTCTTTAAGGCTACGATTCATCTTACCTATATAAAACACATAGCATACAGTACAGAAACTAAAATAATGTTTCTCGTTGTGCAGTCTGCATAAAAATTAAATTCTATCCTTACATCTAGTTGGTGGTGTGTAAAGTGACTGCCACTAAAAATGTGTTTACATGCTAGGCAGTTTCTACCGGAATATGTGCCTACCCTGTCAGAATATATAAATCTCTTATCCACAGTTGGCCTTATAACACAAATGTCTCTGGGTGGGTTGTTAATTCATCCTTCAATTCATCTATAGTGCTCAAAATATTCCAATTTCTTTTTATTATAGTGCAAAAAGTGCCTATGTCATTGGAATATTGTAATGTTATTCTGAGAGAGTTGTTAATAGTACAATTATCTGTTTCAAACTTATTATTATTCTTTTGTGTTTCTTCATGTTCACCATAATATGATTTACATCTAGTAATCCTATGATCCCATGCATTACTTATGCAATTATCTATGTCTATTTCTTTACAACCTCCATCGAGGAATTCAGGTCAGCAGAGCTAGTTTAAGTTGTGAATCATCATTGTACAAGTCATGACTCTATATACTTGTCCCTTAAGTACATTGCACTTTACGTGACTAGGATGCATGCTCTTATTATGTAACAAGTTGTTCTTTGTCATGGGTTTTCTGTATAGGCTAGTTCAAATTCCTTCTAAAGCATCTTTATTCACCTTAACATCTAAGAAATCTATCTCTTGATTTGAATATTTGTAACTGAATTTCAGAAAATTAGTGGTTTGATGTAAATATATAATAAATTCCTTTAATTTCTCTTCTGTAATATTCCATAGCATATAAATATCATCCACGAAATGAACGTACCATTTTATGGAATCTTTATAGTTGTTGTTTCTGAGAATTTTGTGAGTTTCCCAATGTGCCAGGACAAGGTTGGCAAGGTGTGCCCATAGCTACGCCAACCTTTTGTAGAAAGAATTCATTATCAAAGGTAAACACATTATTCCTCAAAATCATTTCTAATAATGCACATAATAGCCTTACTTTATTAGCGTTCATACCTTTTTGGGTCAGGAATGTTCTTATATTATCTATGCTCCAAGTATTATGTATCACTGTAAAGAGCGATTCAATGTCTAAGGCCACAAACATGTATTCACCTTAAGTTTTTCCATACCACCTTTCCAAAAAATGACGATGTCATTTAGATATCGTCCGTAAAGTGTCCAACAGTTACTAAACTCAGAACTGAGAATTTATTGACTTTCCCACTGGGCAAGGACAATGTTGGCAAATGTGGGCACACAAACTGCACCCATTGCCACGCCTTTAAGTTGTCGAAAGAACTGATTTTCAAATATTATAAAGTTGTTTCCTAAAACCAGGTTCATTAAGGTGGTAATAGTCAGTGCTCGTGGTCTACACTAGGGTGGTTACATAAAAACTCATAGAACATATCCAAATCCTCAGAGTGTGGAATGCCAAAATAAAGATCACATACACCGACAGTGACAAATAATTTTTCAGAATATAAATCATCTGAAACTTTTGATAAAAAATCCCAAGAATCCCTGAAAATATATTTCTATTCACTGAAGAGATTCTTAATGTTCATATCTATGTATTTAGCTATAGGCAGGGTTTTTGAGGCCTTTGCATCCACAATAGGCCTCAGTGGGGGGTCTTCTAAACTCTTATGAGTCTTGGGTATGCCAAAAATGGTGGGGGTCCTAGGGTGCAGTAGCTTCAGAAATCCAAGGTCACTCACACTAATCTGATTATTCAACATCAAATCTTCTAGTGCAATGTCAATCCTATGATATGAAATATTAATTTCATTGACTGAGACTTTTTCATATGTATCTGTATACAGTATAGATAACATTCTGTCAATATATTCGTTCACATCCATAACCACTAGGCCCCCACCTTTGTCAGGTTTCATTACCCTGACCTGATGTATGCCACTGATGTCCTTTAATAAAGTTCTTTCTTCCTGTGTTAAATTATGATGAATATTGACCCCATTTTCTTCCCTACCCTTTTCCTGATGTAATTTTCACACATTCTCTTGCATATGTTAATCAAAGGATGCAAGGGTGGGTCTCTTACATACAGTGTTCACATTTAAATTAGGATGTTCCTGTGGACCTTGATGGAAATACAAACCGAAGTTCAACTTTCTCACAAATAATTTAAGCTGTACAAGGGATTCATTAATGCTAGCCTGTCTAGAGGGGGCAAAGGTAAGCCCTTTATCAAATAAGTCTGCCCATTCTGATGTTACTTGGGCAGAACTGTAATTGAATATCTTAAAGTCCCCTATTTTATTATTGACAAGTTTGTAGCTATGCAATTCACCACCTGTACCTGCCCCCCCCCCGCCATTGCTCAGGGGTGCTTCACTCGTGTAGTGTGGTATCTGGGAATAATTCCCATTGTTGTTCCCCTGCCAGCCCTGCTGTTGTCTCTGGCTTTGATTCATCAGTCTGTTGGACCTCCTAAGAGGCTGCACTTCTAAAGGGCTGTTAGGTTCAACATCATTTTTCATCCACAACCTCATCGTTAACATCATAATTATTGACTTGGTGGACATGGTTGTTGTTGCTATTCTGCCCTCGTGGTGGGTATGGGTAGGCCTTCCTAGACTCATAGTCTAATTTATTTCTAAATTGCGTTTTCACTGTATTGTGTTGTATGTTGGTGTTCTGAAGAAGTTGGAAACAGTTTTGACTAAAGCACTAAACTTTTATTAAAGTGGAGTTCTGCAGTTTGTGGTGCGTTCTGTTTTATTGTTTTTTTATCTGCTATGAATTATATTAGATGTTTTAATGAAGGTGGTTTGCATTTCTTTTTTACAAACACATTTAGCTAATCTTATAAAATCAGTGAATAAAAGTTTTTGTTTATTCTTCCAATTTAGTGTTATTATTTTCCTAGAGATGGCCAGTATTGACCAAAGAAGAGGTATCTGGTGTTTAGGAATAGCACTCGGGATAGGAACATTGAATAATATCAAGGGATCAATAATTTAACAACTGTCTGACCACAATACCTTTACAAAATATTTATAATCTTTCTAAAATTGTAAAATAGTTCTACACTCGATGAACGTATGAACCCAATTAGCTTTCAAAGTTTTACCACATCTCCAACATTTTATTTCTGTAAATTTAGTAATAATGGCGACTTTATCTGGAGTAAAAAAAAAACTTCTATGAAGAAATTTCCAAGTGAACAACTTCCAATATAAAGATGATGTGGTGCTATTTACATATTTTAATAACTGCTTCCTACTATCGGCAGATAGGGATTCTTTATTAACCTTTGTAGAGCAACTCCAAAAGGCTAAGACATTATTCATGTAAGATTTTGTATATAGGGGAAACATGTAGCTTTTGTTCAATGTTCAATGAGTTGCAGCAGAGATGGCATTGAGTCTGTATCTAAGCTTATTAGAAGTCTCACTTTACATTCAATGAACTGTTGCAGAGACTGTAAGGATAATCATTTACCTTGCTTAATATTATATCTAGCTAAAAGAAAGTTTACTGATTGAATTTTATTTTTATCTATAAATTGGTACCAACATTTTAAATTATTGTCCTTAAGATTTAACATTTTGTTGGTATTAAAAGACTGTATACAATCTGGAGTGTAAGTGATGGGAAATATAAGAAAAATAGTTGTTTAACATTATAATTGCTTTCTGTTTTATTTCTTTTTTTTTAAACTTTCTTTTTATTAATTTTCATAAATCATTAACTTCTTACATCATGCAGATAATTATACATAAACATAACACTAAATATTCAAACTATATACAAAAAATGCTCATAACATTAGACTACTCTGAAATCATTACATTTTATCTAATAACATTTTTACTTTCATCCAGGACAACTTCCTATGTGTCATTCTTGTCGTTCTAGAAGCAAGAGTTAAAAGTTCTCTATTACATACTGTCTTGGCCAATAATGTAAAT
The DNA here is from genome assembly GCF_019279795.1 of Protopterus annectens. NCBI lineage: Eukaryota > Metazoa > Chordata > Ceratodontiformes > Protopteridae > Protopterus > Protopterus annectens. Next base: position 578,914,048 of record NC_056750.1, read on the forward strand.
TCATCAAAAGATACAATTGTTCTGGTTTTCCTATAGCCAAAAGAGACCCGAGAAGATGCACTTGTGACTTTGGTATACAATCTGGTATTGGAGCATTAAACAACAAAAGTGCATCTGTTATTATACACTTGTCAGTCCATAATGCCTTCATAAAATCTCTAAATTTCTGCCAGAATGGGACAATCACTCTGCATTCAAGGAACATGTGTACCCAATCAGCACAAAGACTCTCATCACATCTCCAACAATTATGACTAGTTTTATTTGACATTATAGCAATTCTCTGTGGGGTAAAGAAACTCCTGTGTAAAAACTTCCATGTAAATATTTTCCAATACGGAGATGATGTTGCATGATTAGTTGACCTGAGTGTTAATAATTTATCATTTTCAGAAAAATTAAATCTGTTCATACTTTCTATATAACTCCATAATGAGTCTTCAGGCTGTTTTAAGTCAGCTCTTAATGTCTTGTAAATCTTAGATAAAGAGAAGCCCATGTTAAATTGTGATGTATTTAATTCACATAAAAGAAAGATTATTTTAGGCTGTAATAAAATATTAGTCACTTGGCTTGTTTTAAATTCCTTTATTAGATGTTCTGTGAAAATTTGAATATTTAACCAATTATCTTGATTTGTGTTATACCTTGCTAAAAGGCTTGTAATGTCATGAATATTATTTGTACTTAGGAACTGATGCCAGTAATTTAGTCCATTGCCTTTCATTTCCATTATTTTATTCATATTAAAAGAGTCTAGACAATTTTTCGTGTGTGCTATTGGGAATATTAATATAGAAAAATGTCTTGTTATGCAGTTTCTGTTTATAATTTTCCTAAAATTGTTTATTATATAGCTAACACAATGTGATAACTTCTCATGTTTATTTTCTTTATATACTGAGTCCTTTACTACTAAAAATGTTATTTTCAGTAAAAATGTCATTGTTTATTGCTTCATTAGTATTAGATAGTAGAATATTCATGTGTAGATTTTTCCAGCTTGAAGTATACTTGTTACTTAACCACTTGCTTATGATGTGAATTATAACTGATTCAGCTTAGAGTTCTAAGTTTGGAAATGCAATTCCACCTTTTTCCCAATCTCTTTTGTGCCAATCATACTTTATTCTTGTTTTTTGTGGAAACCATAAAAAACTTAATTAGAAGTGAATTGAGCTGTTTTATTATTTTTTGGAGGGGTAATAATTATGGTTTGAATGAGGAACAAAATTTTTGGAAGAATGCACATTTTTATTAATGTTAACTTTTCTTTAATAGTAAAGAACATTTTATTCCATTTGTTTATATATTCTTTGATTATACCTAACAAATTTCTATAATTGACTTGTAAAATTTCTTTCCAATTAGGTTTTATATATATTCCTAGATATTTAAGAGTGTCATTTCCCCAACTAAAATTACTGTGTTTTCTCCATTCAGAACTTACTTTTTTATTTACCAATAATGTTTCAGATTTATTGCTGTTGAATTTTAAACCTGAAAGTTTCTCAAAATGTCCTTTAGCTGCTGTAATATGCCTTATTGAGGAGTCTAAATTTTCTATGGTTAATATTATATCGTCAGCAAATAATTGTATTTTAGAAGCATAATTTGAATTAATAATAAAGCTATTTATGTTGTTATTTCTTATGTAATTTGCAAACAGTTCTACTGACAATGCAAATAACAAAGGTGACAGAGGACAACCTTGCTTAGTTCCTTTTAGTATTTGAATTTTGTTAGATAAAAAAGCCCCAATTTTAATATATGACAACGAGTTTTTATATAAGCTATTTATTAGTTCTATGAAATCTGTGGAGAAATTAAATGTTTCCAAGACTTTAAATAGGTATGACCAAGATAAAGAATCAAATGCCTTTGCTATGTCTAAACTAATAATTGATAGTTCTTTTTTCTTTTTATTTGCAACATCTACTAAGGTTAAAAGTCTGATGACATTGTCCTGAACTTTTTTATTCAAAATAAAACCTGTTTGATCATCTGCTATTATTTTGGGGATGAATTGATTCAATCTTTTAGTAAGTATGGAAGTAAACATTTTATAATCTACATTTAGCAGAGATATAGGTCGATATGATGATACTAATTTAGGGTCTTTATCTTGCTTTAGAATGGGAGATATTATAGCATACTTTCATGAAGGAAAGATATTTTTATTTTTCCTAAATTCTTCAAAAGCTGCCTCTAAAGTCTTTAAGGTGTCTTCTGGAAACAACTTATATATTTCTCCTATAATCCCATCTAATCTGGGTGCCTTATTGTTTTTAAGATTATGAATGCATTCTTTAATTTCTTTTAATGTTATTGGTTTAAGCAAATTAGCATTTTGTTCCTTTGTTACTCTTTTGTTGTTATTCTGTTATATTTCTGAAAGCACAAAAGATTTGATTTATACCATGAGAGAAATGAATAAATTACTTACTGTAGATACAAAAGTCACGAAGTAGCCAATATATTTTACTGAAACCTAGTGATGAATTTTTGTGTTTCATCCCTACTACTAGAAGTTATATATACTTCATGTAACTGTTTCCAGCTTGAAATATAGGTAGGGTTAAGCCAATGTAATTAATATCATGTTAATAATAATAGATTTTGAATACAATTCAATGTCAAGAAATCCAATCCTATTACTATCCCATGCTCTAACATGACAATTAAAAGCTATCCTTGGTCTTTGAGGAAACCAAAAGAAATTAAGCAACAAGACATTAATTTGCTTAAAGAATTTTTTAGGAGGAGTTACAATTAGAGATTGTATATAGAACAAAATCTTTGGTAAAATGACCATTTTTATCAATATAAGTCTATCCTCCATAGAGAAGAGAATTTTATTCCAGTTGTTAGATTGGTGACTATGGTTAATAAATTAATAAAATTTAGAAGGACTGTGTCCTTCCAGGTGTATTTAAAGGTAATTCCTAAATATTGTAACGTATTATTTTCCCAACTAAAATTTTTATAGTCTTGAAGAAGCTTACTAACTTTCTTATCGATTAGTAGAGTTTCAGTTTTGCTCTGATTAAATTTTAGACCTGATATTTTTTTCAAAAAACAAATTGATTTTATGATGTATTGTAAAGAAGAATCTTTATCTCCACTTGTTATAAGGATATCATCTGCAAATAGCTAGATTAGCCAGTAACAGAGCAAGATATGACCTTTGCAAGATATAATCAGCATGCAAACATAAGAAGGAAGGTGCTTACAACAACTGTGTGTTTAACTGTTACATCTGTATGTATTCACTCCTATGTACATTCAGCAGTGGATGACATAATGCAGTGCATGTGGTTACATGTGAAGATATGATGGGAGACCTTGACTGGGATACTGTTTATGTATTCATCAATATCTTTATTAGGTGCTTTTATCTAGCTTGCCAAGATAAGTTTATTAGTTGACATACTCCCCGTGGAAAAAATTTATATATATATATATATATATATATATATATATATATATATATATATGTGTGTGTGTGTGTGTGTGTGTGTGTGTATATATATATATATATATATATATATATATATATATATATATATATGTGTGTGTGTGTGTGTGTGTGTGTGTGTGTATATATATATATATATATATATATATATATATATATATATATATATATATATATATACTAAATTATATTGCGGGTTTGAAATCCATGCCAGTGCAGGGAAACAACAATCTTAGCCACTTTAACATGCAAGAATCACTTCTGTCCATTTCACATGTGCTTTATAAAAGTATTTATTATTTTGATGTTTTCCTTATTTCCTTATATGTGAAAACAGGCAGAATGCTTTATACACGTCTGAGAGCAAGACAGCACTACCTAAACAAAGACCGTAAAATTACATTAAGTAATATTTCATGCATTAAAATGACTGTGGCAACTAAGGCAGTAATATAGCATCTAATGTATGGAAATACATCATTATCATTAAATGCAAATAGTTAGAAAAATACCAAAACAAGGTTGTATGCTTCACTTTCTGGAGAAGTATTCCACTGCAGTCTGGTGGGCTGATTTAATATTTTGGAGGAATGCCCCTCCCCTTTCTGCATCAATAAACATATGTGGTTAAGGTATTTGTTATTTTTTTTTTTGGTTCTGTCTCTTTATGGTCACCACATATCCCCTGCATGCCTATTGGTTTCATTTTCCCCAGCAATGAATGCCTCTGAAGCAACAGAGTAGCATACAGTATTTTATGGAGTTAGGAAATTGTTCTTAGTTGCATCAGAGAGGTGTACTGTTGAACTGAGGCCTGCACTGTTGTGCCCGTTGGATGTTTACACATACATTGATCCCAGCTGCAAACCAATGCATGGTTTAACAAGCTGAAATATCCATCACTGGTTGATGTTTACCCCAGGGGTCACATCTGTGTCACTGCTAGACAGAGGCACAGTAAACTAATTCTATTATATAAGGGGACCTTCACTGTGTCACTACTAGACAGAGGCACAGTATTCTAGATTTTATCTGTACATTTTTGTACCATTTCATGGGGTGGCAAAAGCCACATCACTATGGCTAGGCTTACAAATGCCCCAGGGCAGATAGCCTAGTACTATACTATGAAACTATGAAACTATGAAACATGTATTAACAATAGGGTAGGGACAGACACTGCCCTTTCCCTAGTGTAGCTGAACCAGCCTTGGCCATTCATTCACATTCCTTCCATCTCCCCCAGTAGCAGCAAGATTGTTACTAACAGCTGGGTTGGTGAGGCCTCACTCATTTTGAAACACTGAGCCAACAGCAAAACTCTTTCCAAAAGCTGACAGGAATTCAGTGGTCATTATAGTATACAGATCACTTGACACATTTTAATAAGAAAATGATAAATAAATACTGTTGATTATTTTGCACTTCAGTCTTATTATCATAAAATACAAATATATAAGGTGTGTTTCAGAGGCGCAAAGTAGTTGCTTTCTGTTTTCTTCAATGAGATTCTGTAATTGAGTATTAGTTGTTTCCATAACAGAAAGATTATTAAAAACTACTGTTGGAACTGCAGTGTTGGCATTGGATTAAGTTAGAGCTGCACAACGGGCAAGCATACCATGAGTTTGAGCTGCTAATCAGCGGCAGAGGAATTCTGCATATGAACAGAATCTGGACTTCAACACTTATTTATAGTTTGCTAAGCACAGTGATAATGTGCTGATCCACAGTGGATCTTTTAGAGGTATAACCTGGGTGCAGATTAGAGTTTTTGTAGAGATCGGCTGAAAGTCAAGTAAGGTAAGATAGTCTCAGGATGAAGATTAATACCACTAGAGTTGCTGGCATTGGTCAGTGTTGTGCTCATTCATTCAGTGTCAATGTCTTTGGAATGGACCTCCTCCTCAGCACTGACAATGCCATAATTGTTGCAAACGTCATTATATAGGCCTCTTTGTAAAAGCTACACCTTTAGCCTGAGACACTTTTTCCTTGGGATAAAAGACTGACTGGCCAATTACAGGACTGTTTATGGAAGGTCAGTTATGCTTCTACATCTTCCTTCTCATCATCAGTTTCTTCTGTACTGAAGACAAGAAGTTCTTAATGTAATATGAAATGCCTCTATTCCCCTCTAGATTCACCCATGCCAGACACCAACACTGGAACCATAGGAATTTATTCTCATATCACCTGGATGAACCCACATTACAGCAGGTATTGGAAATGAAGTAAAAGAATATAAGTTAGCAGATCAAAGCCCTCTTCATCTGAGGAAAAAGTCTTACAGTAAGCTTGTCATGCAGACAACATGGTTGCACTTATCATCATGAAAGGAATGAAAGAGACAGATATGCTGGCACCAGTCCCTAGAGATGTAGTTACAGTTGATCTCTGCACTGGCCGTTAAGTGGTTTAAGTGGGAGAATGTAATGTTGCAGTGAGTTTAACAACAATGTATTGTATTCTATTATGTGAGCCAGTGGTATGCTTTTTTGAGTTTTTTCCCCTGTTCTTCTCTGTGGTGAGAATGTGACATTAATGTAAATAATTTAGAGGGATTGGGGTACAGGGGGCTTGCCCTTGACAAAAAAAGCTTTTTTTTGTGCAGGGTACCCTGCCCTCTGCAAAACAAATTTTTTGTGTTATTTAGGTTGTTCAGCTCACCATTTTCAGTAGTTAATTTCAATAAATCATGAGCTGAATAAATGACCATCAACAGGTAATGGGAAAAACAATTTGTAGAAGACCAGCTAAAATTCTCCAGTCTCCTATGGACTGGTAATGTTGGGTCCAGGCTACAGTTATAGACTCTATTTTTGTGGCAACAGAACTAAAAAAGGTCCCCGCTTCAGAGAGTCCAGTTGTTCATTGCCTAGAGAAGGGTTCTAGGTATGAGACTACTTTGACAAGCAGTCATGCAGATCCTTGACCTTTTCCATTTTCTTGACTTGTATCTGCTTCAGTTGCAATGATTCCATCATGATCTTGCAGAGCAGATGCCTAAAACACCTGTGAAAATGCCCAATGTTGAGCGGATCAAAACTGCCCTCTCAGGGACAGAGTTTATCTACCACCTCATAGGTCATGATGCTCCTGCTGCTCAATTCTATAGATAGTGAGGCCGGGGTGGCTGGTGCTGAAATTACTGACAATCATGACGTCTGATTGCAGCTCGACCCCTTAGCAGAGAATTTCATGACATCATTCTTGAGTGCATCTTTTAATTGAAATGGCATGTTCTGCCCACAATTTAAACACAATTGCAGAAACATAAGAAAGAAGGAAAACAGTCATGACTGTTTTTAAGTATGAGACTTTACAATGCAACTTCTCAAGGATGCACTAGAAAACACCCAAGTTATGTTGTAGGCACTTAACAGTTGCAAAGAAATCAGCAATGTGGAAATAAACAAAACAGCCATGGCGATAATTTTGAAAAATGACATCCACCAAGAAGGAGCTCTTCATGAACCAGAGATGTTCAGGCTCCTCACCTAAGGAAAGGAGCAGTAGTGGAAAACTCCTTGAAGGCTTCCCAGCTATCCTACACATTGGAAAGAGTTGGGCACATATGTCCCTCAAGCTTTCTGAGTGACTGTCCATGGCATAAGACAACTGGATATGCACAGATATATACTCAGAGGTTACATATACCTTTCCACTCCCTCCCAAAGACAACATCCATTCCCTTCAAAACAGTGAAGAAAGTCAAGAGATCTTAATCCTACACAAAAAATAGACTATACAGATGGTCCCACCAGGCTGTATAAGATGTATATCTTGCTTCAGGTTCCTTTTAATTCTAAAAAAGACCAAGAATTTCAGTGTAGAACTAGACCTCCCTAATTTACAAGAGTTCATCCTCAAAGAAGAGTTCCAGATGATCATGACACATTCCTTCCTTCTTTGTCAAGAGAAGACTGGATGTGCTCTTTGGGCATCCAAGATATCTAGACTGAGATCAAGAATGTTGCTTTGTATTACATTGTGTAGATTATGCACTATCCTTCAGGCTGCTAAATGTAAAGCTGTACAGTTTCCTCCTAATTGCATAGCATAGACAGTGTACACTGCTACTTGCTGCTCCAGGTAAGGACTTAATGTTCCTGCTTACTACTCAGCCTATACTGGGTACCATCCTGCAAGATGTATAAGGTAAGAATCCAAAAACATGTTGCAACATGATTCCACTGGTGGACAGCCACAGGACTTCATTAACAAAACTCAAGTTAAGCGTTTCATTTATATCAATGACTGATGACACCTGAGCTACATATCCAGATGGTAGGTACACTTAAACAGCAAATAGTCACATGGATTAATAAAAACAGTTAAGAATTTAAAAACACATACACCATAGTTACATATAAAAAACAAGTATTAGCAAATAAATTTAAGCATCTTTAAATTACAGTTTAGCTGTTCACAGTTTAAATAAACTAGTAAATTAATCACTTTTTCTTGTTTCTGGTTTGGATGTAGCATCATTTTTTAACTGACGTAATAAGTCAGCATAAACAAGCTTCTCACCTCAATGGCCACCCCTAGGATTTCTATCAACTTTTTCTAATAGCACAAATAAAAGTTCCTTAAAACCAACAGAGACAACTGAATATTTGTGCAATTCATTGTTTTCTATTTTTAAACAGCCCTTCCAGCATCACATAAATGTTCTGTAATATACTCTTCAAGGGTCCTTTCAGTCTTTCTGTTATAAAAGCTTGTGCATATTTGACACAGTGGAGCATATACAATACCCTTTGGAGGACAATTATTAATGGCCTTTAGCTCTAAACTTGTAATCTTCCAGTGTACAGATGTCATTGTTTAATATATTTTTTCATATATTACAGGACTGGCATTTTCTTGTACTCCACAATAATTTTCATTTTAAGTCGACCCCTATTTAAAATACCAGTTCATCCTAATAGTGGCAGTAATAGGTTGGCAATCATTGCTAAACATTAATACCATAATCCTTTTAAAGTCACATCCTTCAGAATAAGTACAAAAACTATAATTTTCTGCTACTCCCCAAACTGTTCTTCCTTATATTATAATGTAGACTGCTTCCCATTTATATGGAGCATAAAATAAGATTATACTTTTCATACTTGCCACATGGTACAGACTGGGTACCCTTCTGACTGTGCATAAGATAAGTTAAGATTATGTTGCTACTTCTTGTTATATAATGTAGAAGATAAAATTGTATTGACCCTATTTATAACATAGTACAGACTGGATACTACCCTACTTACAACAAAGTATAGAGAGGGTTCTGTCCTTCTTAGTCCTTCTTATAACATAGCATACACTGGGCACTATCTTACTTATAACATAGTATAGACTGGTTACTATGGTTACTATCCTACTTATAACACAATATAGATGGGGTATTATCCTACTTATAACATATTATAGACTGGGCACCTTCCTACTTACAACATAGTATAGACTGGGTACTTTCCTACTTATAGTATAGACTGGGCACTATCCTACTTAAACATAGTATAGACTGGGCACTATCCTACTTATAGTGTAGACTGGGCACTATCCTACTTAAACATAGTATAGACTGGGTACTATCCTACTTATAGTATAGACTGGGCACTATCCTACTTAAACATAGTATAGACTGGGCACTATCCTACTTATAGTGTAGACTAGGTGCTATCCTACTTATAAAAGAGTACAGACTTGGTACTATTGTGCATGTAAAATAAAGTAGCACTTCACTTTTTCTACTTATTACAAGTGTCTGCTGGGTGAAATTCTGCCTTATATGGTAAGGTAAGCTTATGATGTTTCTTCTTCTCAGATTGTGCACTCGTGGTATCATTCTGCATGCTGTATAATGTAAATTGTTGTATTCCATCTTATTACATAATACAGACTGGGTACTATGATTGTTTTATAAGGTAAAGTTGTCTTGAGCCTGTTTATTTCATAGAGCACACAATGCTGTATCCTGCATATTACATGTAAGCTTATACAAGTTTTTTTTTTTTTTTTTTTTTATAATAGTGGTGTACTTTCCTTACTTGGCACTTAGTGTGGACTGTGTACCATTCTGGCTACTATATACTGTAAGGATATACTGTTCCTTTTTAATAGATTGCGCAGTCTGGGTATCATTGTGCATGCTGCATAAGGTCATGTCATGTGTAGAGCAATAACATCCTATGTGCCTTGTACAGTAAGGTTGTGCTGGTCATATTTATTACATAGAAGAGAATGAGTATCCTGTATGCTATGGTATCGATGATGTTATTTGCTATCTGTCCTAAGCTGAGTAACATTCTTCAGGCTGCATAAGGTAAGGGTAGCCTGTTCCTTGTCCCTACATAGTATGCACTATCCCACTTGTTGTTAAAGCTACGTTTTTAGGTTGACAAGTTCATACATGAATACTAGGCTAATTGTCCTGATGGGCTATTTTAAGCCTAGCCAATAATCTATGGTTAGAATCAAACTTTATGTCTATGAGGTGAAATCCTAATCATTATGCCAAACCACCCCCTTTTCCCTACTTATTACAAAGAGATGATTGCGTACCAACTGAAATCTGTATAAGGTAAGGCTGTACTGTTCTTAGTTTCATAGTGAGGACTGTATATTATCCTCCAAGCTGCAAAGGGAAGGGTTGTGCTGTGTCTTGTTATTATACAGTGCAGACTCTGTACTTTCCTTCATGCTGTATAATCTAAGGTTATGCTGTTCCTATTTATTATATAATGTAGACTGGCCTATGCCCTACATGCTGTAAACAAGTACTTGTTTATTATATAGTTTAGGTTGTGCAGATTGAGTACTGCATGCTGCATATCCTAAGGTTGCATTCCTACTTCTTATTGTATAGTATTGACTTGATCCTGTCCTGCAATGCTGCATAACCATAGGTTATACTGCTACTGCTTATAACACAGGCTAGACTAAGTGCTATCTTGTACACAGGATGTACTTTTTTCTACTAATTATTCAGTACAGCCTGGGTACAATTCTCCCTGTTGCATACAGTACATTTGTGCATTTTCATTCTTGTTAAAAAGCATAGACTAGGGTTTACAATCAAAAGGCTGATTGGACTTCATTCTAATTCCATATGTCCGATTGCTCAATTCGACAATTTGAAATAAAGAAAAAAAAAGTTGAAATGCACAACAGCAAATGCTAGTGTACATTTGCTGTTGTGCATTTCAACATTTTGAATGTAGATCGCACTATAGTGGGGATTGGAAATGTACCCTTTTCCTCACTATAGTGCCATCTCGGACTTTGTATGTATAAGTAGCATAGGGTGCAGGGCATGTGTGCCCCCAAGCAAAAGCATTTTGTTATTGTTGACCGGAAGTGTGGTATTTTCAGTAAAGTCGACATTTCTAAGATGTTGACTTTACCGAAAAGCTGCATTCTACATTTAGTTTGTTCGTTCTTGTGATTTCCAATATTTTGGTTTAGAAATCTGAACACTTGCACAATGTCGGTGTGACAATATGATAGTAAACCATAGACTAGATATAATCTTATATGCTGCATAATGCAAGATTGTAGAATTCCTGCTTCTAAAGAATTGCAGACTGGGTACAATCACACATGCTTTATAAGGTAAAACTGTGCTGGTACTATATGTTACGCTGTGTGCACAGTGTGCTGCTGTGTTGGTACTATATGTTACATTGTGTGGACAGTGTGTTGCCCAGAAAGCAGTATAAAATAAGGGCATACTGTTTCTTCTTATTATACATTGCAGAAATCCACTATCCAGAATATTGCATGAGGTAATGACTTACTATTTATTCTTACTACATAGCCTAGACTGGGTACCTTTCTGCAGACTGCATTGGGTAAGGACTACCTGCTTCTATTTATTCCATACCCTAGATTGATTATTACAGTACAAGCTGCACAAGGTTAAGGTTTTACTGTTCCCAATTATTACAAAGTGTTGACTGCACTATCCAGCATGTGGCATAATGTTTATCCTGTTACTACTTATTACTTAGTGTTGATCCTGAATGTGCATAAGATAAGGTTGCACTGTTCCTACATATTACATAGTGTACACTGTGCACTATGCTCCGTGCTGTAAAAGGTAATGCTATACTGTTTCCTGCTTATTACATAGCACAGTCTGGTTTCCATCCTGAGTGCTGCATAACAAAAGGTCATAGTGTTCCTGCTTATTAATGTAGAATATGTACTCTTATCCTTACTTCATTAGGTAAAGCTTTACTCCCTTATTTGCTTATGTAGGTTAGATTGTATACTGTCCCGCATACTGTTTAGTGTAAGGCTGTAATATTCAGATGCATAGTTAGTTCAACCAGCACAGTGGGCTAGTACTATCAACCAGTGCCCCACCTCCTGAGCAAAATGAGACTTCACTGTAATAAGCTGATCACAATGACCATCTTATTACAGTTAGATCTACACCCCCAGCTCTTCCATTAACCCCCCTCATGTCTTAATAAAAAAAAAAAAAAAAAAAAAAAAAAAATCATCTTTTTAAGCTATACAGTTGCTACAGTTTATACCTGCCTGTATGGACCACTACAGCATTCAAAAGCCTATGGCAAACTTCTTCCTACATTGTATCAATCAGTTGCTACACTTTAAACCATACGCAAAGCGCTACAGTGCTCAGGTTTGACCTGAGAGACTGGGATCAGCTGATCATACTCCAAGCACTTTGCACCTTGGGCAGTTGCCCTTCTCCCCACACCCTATCTATACTACTGGTAATACTCCTCCTTATTACATAATGTAGACTCAGTTTCCAGCTTACTGTATAATGTAGGTTATACTGTTCCTACCTATTACATTATATAGACTGGCCTCCATCTTGCATGCATCATAATCTAAGGGTGTGCATTCCTTGTTTACTGCACAGTCCAGACTGTAGACATTACTGCATGCTGCATGAAGGTATTTACTATACTTGCTTATTTACAAGGTGTAATATTATGCATGGAGCATGAGTTAATGCTGTAGTGTTCCTCGATATTATATAATGTACACTGTGTAATACCTTGTCTGTTGCGTCAAGAAAGGATTTGGTGTTCCTTCATACTATAAAGCCTAGATTTGGTACTTTCCTGCAGGCTGCATAAAGTAAAGTTACTGTGTTTTCATCTGCTGCCTGTTGTACACAGAGCACTATCCTGCACTGGAGCATAACTGGAGGTTGGACTTGTACTAGTAATTACATAATGTGGAAAGCGCTTAACCATTTTTTTCATTGTTTTTTATTACTTTTACTGCCTGTTTGTTATTTAAAGTTTTCAATTCTGGGTGTACAGAGTTCCTGATTTTTACGTTGGGTAATTTGGATTGGGTAACCTGCTTCTCTTTGCATAAGATATGGCTGTGCTGCTCTTTGTGTTAGATATTGGTGTAGTCTTCATAGGGTAAGGATGTAATGTCCCTACTTATTACATACTGCACACTGTGTACTACCATTAAATTATTAAAGTAAGTTAATACCATTTCTAATGATTACTTATTACAGATTGCATGCTATCATGTATGCAGCAAAATGTAATGTTGTACTACCTACATTTTACAACACTGTATAGACTGTATATTATAAAGCATAATGTAAGGGATTACTTTTTTAAACTGCGGTGGTGGTGATGCGGTAGCATTGTCGCCTCACAGTAAGACTTTGTCCTGTTCGATTCTCAGCTAGAGCGTCTTCTGTGTGGAGACATGCGTGAATGGGCGTATTTTTGTTGAAGGTTGTGCATCAGAGCTGGCAACTCGGCACGTAAAAATCTACTGCCAATCATTAGCGAACCGGAGTTCCGCTGTGGCGACCCCTAACCGGGAAAAGCCACAACAACATAGTGCAAAAGGTCCTACCTGTTGAATTATGCTGTGTACTGTTCTTCCTTACTAGACTGTATAGAGTGTGTACAATCCTGCAAGATGCATTATTCTGGGATGGATACTGCCATATCTTCTGCATTAGATATGGTTGCCCTGTGCCTATTTATTACAGATTGTTGAATGTGTATTACACTATATGCTGTTGTACTGCTCCAACTTACTCCATAGTGCAGAATGTGTATTATATAATAACAGCTCATTGCTATTGAAAAACAAGGATGCTGACTGAACAGCCCAACCAGTGTGTTGCTGTTAACTGACCATATACCAAGAAAAAAAACCTCCAACTACTGAAATACCATTGAGTGGCCACTCTTTCTACTGACATATACTGGGTGATAGAGCAAAATATGAGGAAAAATCAGGAATGTTGTGCAAAAATATAAAAATGTCTTTTGCATTGATAAAGGTCCTCAGGGCCGAAACTGGTCTGCTTCATGTTTAAATAAACAAAAAGATTGGATTCCTCTTTGGTGCTGGCCATTTGTGCGTTCTATATGAGATTTACCCACAGTTGGCTTTGTTTAATCATTTGAGTTTCACCCTTGTGATCAAACCACACCAACCATGGGTACATCTGATATACCCACACACAGTCATGGATTACTGATTAATTATTCTGCATCTTGCATAAGGAAAATTATTTAAATTGATTTGGAAGTTCCAAGTAGATTTGCTCTCTCATTGTATATAATAATGATCCTACCCAATTCATCAGATGAGAATGGTCCATTTTCCCTAATGCAGGCCGGTCTTTCCACCATAAATTGGTTTTACCAGTTTTTACAGAAAGCTGCAAATTGCATTGTTACCGAGTGCTGTATGTTTCATTTGTAAGGTAAATGTACAAAACTGCAGGAATGCTAAATAAATTGCAGACCTTCTAAAACTTTAAATTTTATTTGACTCAAACAAACTGCTAGTATTTGCTTTCAGAGAGAGAGAATACAAGTTCTTCTGCAGGTATGTTGCCCTACATGCAATTACTAAGCAGCACTATACCATGAGAAGCACAGGAAGCCCTGACTTGTACAAGGAAATGTGCATTTTAAAATGTTTGATTTTCAACATAACTCACAAAGAACGGTTGTTTTCTGTAACTATAATTCCTTTTTGGAGTGTAAAAGCTGCAGCATGTAATGAAATGTCTAGAAAATCTTCCCCTCCTCTGGCAGTCGAGATGCTTAAGACTTCTGTAGGAATTTTGCATGGCTTCAATTCCCAGATGAATTTTTGTACTCAGTTTTAAATTTTGATACCTCTAGTGCTTGAGCTGGGAGAAGAGATCTGGTATAAGACATAAAATATGTTAGGGCACAGTATCACTCTTTAACTATTAATGCAGCCCTTTTTTAACAGGTAGAGCATCTTTCAAGGGTGAACATATATATATATATATATATATATATATACACACACACACACACACACACACACACACACACACACACTTCTAAGGAGTGAGGAGTTATACCATCCGAAGACAAAGGAAACGATATGATGTCAATGGCTAAATCTCTTGCAGCTTTCCTTGTTAGTAATATTTTGGGTATGACTTAGTCACTTTTATACATGAGGTTTGGAAGAACATGTCTAGAAGGTTAGTAATAACAGGCATATCTTCTACAGGTCCTTCAAACAAAAGGAGGCATTCACTGCCCCAAATAATTACCAACCATGCAGAGCAGGACACTGCCAGAAACAATGAGCTAGTGGACCACTGATATATCAAAATAGGGAGGGAACAGGGGCATCCCTTCTGTTCGCTCCTGATTAGAGGAAACGAGGCTGATAATGCTGTGCAGGATAAAACTTTTCATCTTGAGGGTAGCAGTAAAACACTTGAACTCCTTTTGACTTCTCTGGAGAAAAGAGCATCTATAATAGTAATGGCAAAGGAGGCGGCCATATGACAGTGTCAAAAGTCTTCTCAAAATCTACCAACATGGCTGCAGCTGGAGCCAAAACTGTATTTTGACTTTGAAACAGAGTAAATAAGTTTTGGACATGGTCTATCCACGACCACCTATTAACAAATCCTGCATATTAGGAATGAGTGGGGTATGGCAAGATGAAATAAAAAAAAAAAAAGCACCAGACTATTTGCATACAGTTTTATCTTTGATATTAATTACTAAAATCTGCTCTGAAAATGTCTTTACCATGATTGGAAGAACTATTCATGATTCCATACAGTGGGTGGGAGCATGCTTTGTGTGAACATCTCATTAGACAGTTTGGAGTAGTTCTTTTAAAAATGACTTTTAATACCTTGCATACACTGGCACTTAAGCCATCAGGCTATGTTGCTTTCATAGCAGGAGTAGTGGCAATAGCTGAGACAACTTGCAATGAAATATTATATATGAGATTTAGCTAAAGAAATATAATACTTTCTGTACTTCCAGGGGTGGTGATATATCTGAGTAGCGGTTAGAGTAAAAGTTAGCAAATTCAGCATTAATACAATCTGGTGCATTGACTAGCCATTCTGATGTTTTTATATCCTTAATGACAGTGTTACCTTCCCTTTGCTTCATTCAAAAAGCAGAGAGTTTCCTAAGCTTGACGTGCAGTGCCCATAAAGTACAGTTGTTTAAAATTGTACTGTAACAGTACATGTCCTTCTCTTCATTGTTGCTTTATTTAATATGGAAGGGATATCCTGCCAAGGATAGATCAACATCCAGCCAGTACACCAAAAGTTTTAATAATTACAGGCATCATGCCTTCACACATATACTCTCCATTCAAGGTGTAGGACATAAAGGTGACATATGGGCACACACATTTAAGAACTGAAAATGCCCAAGAACCCAGGAAGAACAGAATGTGCCTAGGGACCAGGTGGAACATGTGTATCCAGAAGGAAAAAAAGAGAAAGGAATCCCCAGCCAGTAGTATAAGGAAAACAAGTTAGAGCAGAGGGGGCAGGACAGAGAGGACAAATTCTGCAACGATGCAGAGATGGACATCTACTGTCATGGTAAGATTTTACACAACTGTATTATTTCCTTCAATATCACTCTTACATTATTCTTTACTTAAGAGAGAGTACAAAAGTTCAAGAGGAAACTTGGCAGGAGGATGGCACTGAACAGCCCTCAAGAAACCCATGCAGAACAGCCCTGGCAAAGCCAGCTTGAACCCTGGAAATAATATTCAGCTTATAATGCTTAGTGAAGGTACTGACAAAAGACCAAGTAGCAGCCTGAAGGATGGAATGGGTATTCAGCCCTTTGGAAAAGCACCAGAAGAAGCAACAGATCTGGTAGAATGACCCTTTACTGAAGAGGGAGGGATGGAAAGAAACAACAAGCTGTTCAGATTTGTGAATAACTTTAGTTTTATCCAAATAATATCTGAGCTATCTATGCAAGCACAAGGTGTGGATCACCTTCTCAATGCCAGACTGTGGAGAAGGAAAAAAGGAAGGAAGATGGATAGACTGATTGGGGGAAAACTTAATGACCTTCTTGGGCATAGAAGGAGGATTAGTACAAAGAGACATCCTGTCCCTGTGGAAAACTAAGAATGAAGGACAGCCATAAGATCCTGAAGTTCAAAAACTATTCTGACTGAAGTAAACACCAAGAAGAGCAGTCTTCCAAGTACAATGTTGTAAGGAAGCTGAAGCAGCAGGGTCAAGAGGAGCCTGAGTCAATGCTTTTAAGAATAAAAGTGAGGTCCCAGAAAGGCAGAATAGGCTTCCTAGGAGGCCTGATATGAAAGACACCTTTGAGAAACTGTTTGACCTCAAATCTAGAGGTCAGAGGAGGAGTCAAGGGCAGTCAAGCAGAAGTTACTGATAGGTGAGCTTTAACTGAAGAATATGCCAACCAGCATGGAGCAGATTACACAAATAATAGAGGGCCCAAAGAATTCTGTAGACAGGGAATTCTGATGGCAAGAGAGGAACCAGACAGAAAATCTCTTCCATTTGGAGAAATACGATTTCCTGGTGATGGTCTTCCTAGTCATCTGCAGGGCCTGAAGCATGTCCTCAGAAAAAAGGTGCCAAAAAAGGAATCAAAACTCCATCACCCATAATGTTAGTTAAAAAGTGCACAAGTGAGGATGGATAAGTGACCCCTTGTCTTGTGTGAGAAGGTCCACCTGGTGAGGTAACTTGTGGTTACTGCCCCTGGCCAAGTAAGAAAGAAGGGGAAAACAGTGCTGTCTGGGCCAAAAGCGAGTCACCAACAAGATTATGGAAGAGTCCTGCCTGATGTCGTGCAAGACTCTTGGAAGCAGGTGAAGGGAAGGCATACAGAAGCATTCTCTTCCAAGGAAAATACAATGTGTCTACTTTCCAAGCCAGAGGACTTGGGAGTCTGGAACAGAAAAGAAGTTGTCTGTTCAAAGGGGAGGCAAAAAAATCTACCCGAGGAATATCCCACTGATGGAAAATCTTCAGGAACACATCTCTGTGAAGCATCCATTTGTAAGCTTGTGTGCTGGACCTGTTCAAAGATTCTGCACCAGAATGTGTTCTGAGGGAATTTAGACAGCCTGAAGAGTCATGTGATACTGGGCAGGTATATCTCAGGCCAGATGGCCTGTAAAGGAGATGGTACCTTGTACTCCACTTGCTTGTTGAAATACCACATCACTGTGGTAATGTCTGTGAAAACGTTGAGGGGCCCAGGGTGAAAGAGGGTATGAAAAGCCTAAAGAACTAGATGCAAAGCCCTCACCTCCTTGATGTTGATGTGGTCTGACCTCTTGAGAAAAGGCCAGAGACCATTACCCTTGACAAAGCCAAAGAAAGCTCCCCAACCCCTGCCTGAGGCATCTGTAAGGACCTCTTGATTGAGGACTGAAGACTAGAAAGGAAGTTCCAGGTTGAGAGAATGTTAATCAATCCACAACTGAAGCTCGAGCTTGAGACAATGAAAGAAGGAAGGGAACTAAGAAGTCCAGGAGGTGACAGTGTTGAAGTCACACTGACGTGAGGTACCACTAAAGCTTTCTCATTTGTAGCCTGCCCAGAGGCAGCATGGGAATGGTGGAAGCCATAAATCCAAGGACCCTGAGAAAGCTCCTGGCATCCTGGAATAAAATCAACTCCCTTCCTGGGCAAGGGGCACAGCTTGAATGGTGTCCTGAGTCAAAAAAAGAATAAAGCACCCCTGGGAAGACAGAAGGCTGTTCTAAAGGAGGTTGAGGGATATCCAGAAAGAAAGGAAGAGATTGCAAACCATGAAATACCCCTGGTGTATACTGGACAGAACCAAAGAATTTGTTGCGATCCTTAACCAATTTGGAAGGGACAGGAAAAGGAGATTTCCTCTAAAGGGGAATCTGGACCAATAGAATCATGTTCCTTTGAACCATAGTCCAAGGGGAAGGGATTTAAGAAGAGTAGACTAACGACTCTCCCCCTGAATCCTAATCCTCATCAGAGGAATCCTGCTCCCTATATCTTTTTAAGAGGAGGCTTTAAAGCCATTACAGCATTAAACAACTCCTGAGTAAACTCCTGCCATTCTCATTGGGGATCCTTAACTGCAGGGGAAATATGCTTGTTTTTTGGTTTCTTCTTTTGTGAGAAGTCTACATGCAAAATGCTGGGAGGGTCAGACACTTATCAACACTTAATAGAAGTAGCAAGGCTCTCCCCCTAAGATCTGGGAATCCCTCTCAGTACCTCGGATATAATCAGCCAAGGTTTCCCCCCTCAATGGCTGGAAGAGGCATTTGGAAAGCCTTGAGGATATGCAAGAAGTCATATCCATTCCAGCCTCTGACAGGGTTGTGGCAAAAGAATCCAAAGCAATGATTGGACAATTGTCTGGGCTTTCACTAGCTTTGCGAGAGACATCTGGGGGTTGCTGGACAGCAGCCATATCAGTCCTGAGTTTTTTTACCTTTTTCTTGGTTGACGGGTGACGGAAGACTCTCCCATAGTATCCTGAGAATCAGCTTTAGACACTGGTTTTCGAGGTAACTAGACAGGAAGGAGAGGTGACTATGTAGGATTTTGGTGACAAACACTTGGCAGATAGAACACTGTGTATGGTTGTGGGAAGCACCTAGACAGAAGATACACTGGTCATGATGATGTTTATGGGGAATCTACCTCCGAAATTGCATTTTCCCTTTCTGGATGACATGAAACCAACAGCACAAAAATAAAAGAGAAAGATAAGAAAGAACCTCAATGGGACACATCTGAGAAATGGCTTGGCATCCATCAGAGAAGAAAGGCATTCAGATCAACATTCAGTGATGGTGTTTGGAGTGGCAGCACAGATCTTCTGAAGTGTGTGCATCTGCATGTCACCTTTATGCCCTGTGCCATGTGTGCGGAGCATACATGTGATGTTCAGCACCTGTAAATACTAAAAGCTCTGGCGGAACTTTAAGCTATTCTTGGCAGGAGGCACTTTATGTAAGGAATACTGCAAAAGTAATATGGAATGACATCTGGAGTGATTCTACTTTGAGATGCAGTTCTGCCTGTTGCTACAATTTCTGTACTCTAGCTTTTTTATTTTGCTTGTAAGCTTGTAATAAAGTTCTGCTGCAAAGGTTACTTTTACGGCATTTCTTATGGCATTATACAACACATTCTAGTTCCTTGATTATGGTACCATTCTTAGACACTGGGCTTGTAGATCTAGCTTACAACTTTGCCACAATACATATACTGTCAAGCTATCGGCTGGGTTTAATTGCATATGACATATTACCAGTTTTCTATAGAAGACTGTGGAGTCGCTGTCTTTCACTACTATGTGGTCCCTAACTATTATACATGTTGTGTATTTGCTATATTGCTAAAATGAGACTGACATTAAATGTGTCATAGTATGAGAACACAAATAGTTTGATGGTGCTGCCTATAATGGTCTGTGTTGAACAATCAGAAACTATCTAGTAGTAAGGATAGCTGGAAGAGCACACACTTGGGGTGGCAAAGAAATAATCAGAGTCATCTGTGAACACAAGTCCCCAAATGCTGCATAGACCCCAGTTTTGCATTTCCTATTTAATTAGTTTTTGGTCTTTGAAATGCATCTTCCCTTTGGGAGTGCAGTGATCTAGGACATAATCTGGGACAACAGTGAAATCCTTACCATCACTATTGGAATGTTTTCATGACTAATTTTCTTTCATTTCTTTAAGAAGGCAGCAAAAATGGGGATTCATAGCTACTTCCATAGATACTGCACTTAATAGCTCTTTTCAGTTCTAACTTCTATTACTGCTCCAGTTACTTCTTTATTGTCCTTGGTTGTCACTTCCCATTGTCACCATCCCCTTTTAGATGATTTAGTTAGACTACATGCAACAGGCTTATCAGTTAACTATTTAATTATATTAAAATGTGTTATGTGTTTGTGTGTGTGTGATATTTGTATCTACTGTATATCTTTATACCTCTCTCTCTCTCTGTATATACATATACATATATATATATATATATATATATATATATATATATATATGTGTGTGTGTGTGTGTGTGTGTGTATGTACACATACACATACACACACACACACACACACACACACACACACACACACACACACACAGACACACACACACACACACATGGATGTCGGGCATCAAATCAAATGGACAGTACGCCGATACCCATAGACTGATGTCAATGTCAAATTCAGAAATATTGACACATTCTGCTCATGCTGTGGAGATTACCCCAGAGTGGTCTAAACCAATGGTAAGTGTTTTTCCAAAAGGGCACCCCCCTGCTAATTATACATACTAAATATGAAATCACACAATCCCCAGGGCAAAGGGAATATTCCCCTACCTGGGGATTATTGCTATTGCAGACGTGTCAACCATCTGTCTGTGTAGATCTGTCAGATATTGGTGTGTTGTCTGTTTGATCAGGTGGGGTTCTCTTTATATTGTCAAGTGCTCAGATAAAGTGGAGGCACAACCTAGAACAGTACAAGTGTCTTATTTTGTGGAATTGTAGCACAGTGGGGAGGCGACTGGGATATTGTTACTTTCCCCACTGTGGTACATTCTCAGAGTTGGTATACATAATTAGTTTGGGGTGTGGAAAGCAGGGAGGCTTTCCCCCTGCAAAAACAAATAGCTGGTTTATTTGTATAGTTGTTGTAGATTGTTTGTGGGGATGACGTTTTTTTATCTGAGCTTTTACAGCATGATGTTGTGTAGATCATTCATGAGAGCATTCAACAATGTAATATGAGCCTACTGTGTGTGCATGTATATATACATAGACACATACGTATAAACATACACACAGCTTTAATACTTCCTAATTATTTCAATTTCTTGCAAGAATGAAGTATCAGTTGGCAGAGACTGCACATATCATTGGAAAGAATTTCTTTTGAGTTTGGAGTTAAAACCTTGAACATTTATAGTTAAAAAATTAAAAGCCCTTACAATCATGCAATGACACTACAACAAAAAAATAGCTATCAGTGCACCAATATCCAGTGAGAGCAATCAAAGAAACTGTGTTAGTTACCCAACAAAGGCTAACACATGAGAAATCTGTCGGTACATGTTCTTGACAGGAATAGAGAAAAAAATCATCTGGGAGTTATCTTTAAGAAAAGACATTGAAATAAAATACAGGTATCACTGCATGGCCTAAAGCAGCTAGAAATGTGGGCTTGGTAGTAGAGTTAGCCTGGTTTTTCTGTCACCTTTTTTTTTTTTACCACAGTGGCCACTGTGGTGAATTCATATACTAGTTTTGCTGATTGATGTTTTAGGTTTGGTTTTGAATCCCTTTGGTTTTCAGTCATCCACATTTCTGTTGTGTCCACATCAAATAGTTCAAAATGAGATAACACTGCACATGTATTATTAGTATGCACTGTGAAGAGTAAGTGGTCAGTCTTTTTTCCTTGGAAGCTGTTGTGGGTATCTAGGTTGACCTACTGACATGTCTGTCTGGTTAGTACTTTCCTGCAACTGACCAGGCAGTCCAGTTATTGAGGATGAAATAGCAGTAAACTTGCCAGTTCTGGTAGGCAGCTTAGATCTCCTGTACTATACAATGGTGTTAGATTGAAGTTCCAGTATTCCAAGAGGGACAGCCAGGCTTTGTTAGTCCATATTGAATAGCTTGTTGTCTAGAAAAGGCAAGGATATCTCTGTTTATCAAATGTGAGTTTGTTAGATTACCATTTAATCTGGAGTCTGGCTGGGTAATCTAAACAGTGGCCATAGAGTTTTCATAACGTATACTGCATGTACTTGCGAATGTTTTTCTCTTGGATATAATTTCACCAGAATCATCTTCATACAGACCATCTGATTGCTCAGTATAAATTCTCTTCCATCTTTTGACTGTCCACTTTAGCCACTTTATCAATAAAATTTAATGAAATGAGTTGCTTTGGTGGTTCACCATTGCACAAGGGGGCGGGGGTCTTAGAGCATGATGAGCATCTGCAACAGCTATACCAAAAGGGTGCCCAGGAGTCATGGGGAATACCAGTAAATATGTTACCAAGTCTTCTCTTTCAGATCCTTCTTTCAAACCAACACAGCATAAATGAATGTGCCTTTGCCTAGTTTCTAGATCACTGCATTTCTGATTAATCCATTTTATACAGTCCTGATAACCATGATGTATGACAGCATCTTAAGCAGTAACATTTGCACAGAGCATTTGTATTCTTTTGCAAACCGTACTGTCTGCAGCATTACGTTCACTGTCCAAAGCAACACCTTATTGATAAGAGTTTGTATGACATTTTATTCTGATGTTGTCAGGTCTGTATGCATCAAAGGACTGGCCCCATAATTTTCAGAGACAGATAATCATGTTCCTTCTGGTTATAGTTTATCTACTGGAATCAGTGGAATGCTCATAACCAAACATCATAGCTTAAATAAAATAATTCAGAGTTATAAAGAAAAGCTTTCATAGTACAAAGAGTGAGTACTTGGAAAAATATATCTTTGCCACCTCCTGGGCTGTAGACCTAAGGAATCATGCAGCCTTTGCAATTTGTCAACTCTATATCCCGAAACTTAATTACTGTGAAGGCACTGTGCCCAAGTCAGGGGCTTGCTGCCACATCCTTACAGGTATCTTCAAATATAAAAATGAACTGTACCCATAGTGTGATACATAGTTTGTGTGTTAAGATGATATGTTAAATGTTTTATTTGTACAAGAAAATGATTGTATATATCTTAACTACGTTTTGTAAAAAAAAAAAAAAAATATATATATATGTGTGTGTGTGTGTGTGTGTGTGTGTGTGTGTGTGTGTGTGTATGTATCTATGTATGTATATCAGATCTATATCATGAGATCGACATCTTAAAATGTCGACTGTCATTTGTTCGACACGAAAATGTCAAACTTCAACTTTCCAGAACAGCCGTTCTCTTACACATGCCCTTTTTCCTGACTGTAGTGCGGTCTCAGAGTTAGAATATTTAGTTAAGGGGGTGTGGAGTCACAGCCCCCCATGTTGGGGGGTGTTGGGAGCTAAGCAGTAGAGAGTTACTTTTTGTGCAGTAGAGAGCTATGGCACAACTTCATATTGTGTATTATTAGTACCAGTTTAACCAGGAGTGGTACAGGTCGAGAGCCCTTTATCTATCAGCTGTTGGCTGTTGCTTTGGATGGCATTCATATATATATATATACACACACACACATACGCACACACATACCCACACACACACACACACACACACACACACACACACACACACACACACACACACACACATACCCACACACACACACACACACACACACACACACACACACACACACACACACACACACACACACACACACACACACACACATTTACACAAAGTAGTATATATCCACGATTTCCACTTACACCCCTGAATGGGACTGTGAACTGCTGCAATTGCAAATTGTAACCAAAAGCTTGGTATTATGTACCACACAGTTGGAGGTAGAGTGGGTGAAGGGTCAGTATTCTGGAAGTTGATGTACTTTTTCAAAACAACACAGCTTCTCAAGTGGATAGAAAAAATGCCCACACTAGACATTCTGGAACAGTCGCAGCAGAAAGGTGGACAGAATTTGCTAAGCTGTTTCTATTAGCAAGTGGACAAAGTCTGTTTTCTTTCAAAGTATTCAAATGTTTCATGAAAAGAGGTATGAGTTAAGGGTATGCTGCTGAATAGAGGATGGTGAGTACTTGTCGATTACTATCTTATGTGGTGAAATATTTCTTGTGCGTGTTCCATATCTCTGTCTATCTATCTAAGGCTAACAGTCTAAATGTGTCCAAATCATATTGCTTTTTTTGCTTTCAAAACTGAATGTTTTATTTCAGTTAGATGCACCTATTTCACTAAGTTGCCATTAACAGTCAAAACAAGATAAGTAAGTAAAACATGAATGTTTTAGTTACAGTATTTAAACAACGTAATTACAGTATGATGTCTTTGAATTTCATGTGAAGAATATACTACAAATGTTAAATGACACATTGTTTTATTGAGTCAGTTTATTGCTCAGTAGATAAGTAAGCCTAAGGACTCTTTTCAGCCACAAACCAGGCCAAATTTTCATTAATTTATATTCAAATAGCTGATTTGTCTTAAGACAGAATCCTTCCTCGATGGAACACACACACATGCACACACACACACAGACGTGTGCTAGCAATTTAGATTATTGTAATTTTTCTTATCAGCATCTTTGTGATGTGGAAGGAAAACAGAGAACTGAATAAACATCTAAGTAGACACGACAGGATAACTGCATTCGGCAAAGAAGGTATTTCAGCAGGGAACCAAACTAGAGGACAAGTTTTGTTAGCCAGAAATAATAAATGCTACACTATGCATAACAAATATAAAATGAAAGTTATGTACTTATCTTAATGTTAGGCATGGATGACAAGATACATCATCATTCTCTCTATCTACTCTATCTGACCATATTTTATTCCAACATGTATTATTTCCTGATATCTTCTACACTACTCCTTATTCTCTCTATCTCCACCTCTTACCACTCCAAGCTCTCTGACCCATTCCTATGTTCACCATCTTCTCACTCATACAACATACATCCAACTACTTCATCTTTTACTATCTCCCATAATCTCTTTACTACCTCTACCTCAAGTCTATATAAACTATCCATAATACAGGTTTTTAAACCTGCCCACAAAGCTAAGTCAAAACTATACAAACTCCATCTAGCATCTACTACACACTCTCTCCTCACTAAAAACCTACTTTGTTCTGGAGATATCCATCCCAACCCTGGCCCCTCTTCTCTCCCCAAAACTACCTCTACACTGCTCCCATCTTACTCCTCTAACAGTCACCAACCTCAGTCACAACAATCATCTTCATCCAAATACTTAACTATTTACTCATTGAATATTCAGAGTCTAGCAAATAAAGTCACTAAGCTGCACTCATGGATAGCTCTCAATACCCTTCACATCCTCTCCCTATCTGAAACCTGGCTCAAGCAACAAATCTCAAATAGTGAAATACTCCCACCAGGTTATAATATCTTTCGATCTGATAGACCTGTAAAAAAAGGTGGTGGCGTGGCCATCCTCTACTCAAACATTCTTAACCTCCCACCATATCCTTCCCCAATTCCTGACTTCCTCCCAGCTGAAATCATCATCCTTAACTGCCATCTGAATCCCCACAAAAAACTTGCAATTGTCTCTGTCTACCTTCCTCCTGGTAACAATCTCCCCATTCTTGAAAACATCCTATCCTGGTTCTCCCACAACATACCATATGAGACACTTATCCTTGGTGATGTCAACAATGATTGGTCCAAACTCACAACTGACTCCCCCCAACTCAGTATCCACCTACACGGCTTCCACCAACTTATAACATCTCCCACTCGCTTCCATAAAAATTCCACTTCCAGCTCCATCATAGACTGGCCTTACCAATTCCCCCCACCAATACCACAATCCCACCACCTTACCTGACTCCCTCAGTGATCATCTCCCTACCACCATCTTAAGACACTGTTCCCATATTCCTAAACCACACCTTATCAAAGACTTTCGAAAACTATCGACTTTCAATTCATCTCAATTTAACTCCATTCTCCACAACATAGATTGGTCCATCCTAAAACACCTCCCCCTAAACGATGCTGTAATCACTTTCAATAGCATCTTCATGAGTACTCTAAACTCTTTATCTCCCTCTAGGAAGATCAGAGTAAAATCAAACCATTCTCCCTGGCTCTCCAAAGAGACTAGGTCCCTTATGAAACAAAGAGATCATGCTTGGAAAACCTGGACTAAAACTAAACAACCACATTTTCTTCAAAAATACAGGCAACTGAGGAACCTTGCAAAAAAACATACAACTAATGACAAAATGTTATACTATAGCCCTGCTCAGCTTAACAATAAATCCAATTATCGAAAATGTTGGTCAACTCTCAACAACATCCTCTATCCTGGAAAACCCTCTAATCCCTCCCCATACCCTAACTCATCCTCTCAGGAAACAGCTACCCTCCTGAATAAACACTTTATCTCTTCCATCCAAAATCTGGTAACCTCTAAGCCAAACTCTACATCGACACCCACCTCTCCAAGTCCCACTAACACAACTTTGTTTTCCTTTGAGCCATTTCCCATTACTTACATCAAATCTCTACTACTCAAGCTAAAACCTTGCTCTCCTTCCACTGACAATCTATCACCTACATTCCTCAAACTTGCTGCTGACTCAGTTGCCTATCCTGTATCTATACTAATTAAACAATCTATTCTAGAATCAACTGTCCCCACCCTTTGGAAATCTTTCTTCACTATCCCTCTTCATAAAGGTGGAAACTCCACTGACCCCTCAAACTACTGACCCATTGTCATTCTGTCCCCCCTCTCCAAGATATTAGAAAAATGTATTCACTCACAGCTTCTCAATCACCTCCTCACACACCACTTACTTACCACTACCCAACATGGATTTCGTCCTCACCACAGCACCACCACTGCCCTCCTCTCCTTCACTCGTATCATTGCAGAGGCCCTAGATAACAATGAACTCATTTCCTGTCTCTTCCTAGATCTCTCCAAAGCCTTCGATACTGTCTTTCATCCTCTACTACTATCCAAACTCGCAAATCTCCACCTATCCCCCTCCACACTTGCCTGGTTTAATAGTTACCTATCTGGCAGGGAACAATGTGTTAAATGGCTCTCAACCTCCTCACCTTTCCTTCCCATCTCCACTGGTGTTCCCCAAGGCTCCATCTTGGGACCCCTTTTGTTTAACATCTTCATCAATGATCTTTATACCTCATGCAAAGAATCCTCCCATATTCAGTATGCCGACGACTCCACACTTATATCCATCTCAAATAACATTCCTGAACTACACTCCCTGACCCAACAGGCCCCACTATCCACTGAACAATGGCTCTCTCACAACCTATTGATCCTAAATCCCAAAAAGACTAAACTCCTACTTTTCCTTCCCTGTTCTCTTTCTCATCACAAAACCTCCTTTTTTATTACATCTTCTAACAATACAAACATCCAACCTGACACCCACACAAAACTCCTAGGGGTCATTATCGATGACGAACTCAAGTTCAACCTACACATACTCCAATGTATAAAAAAACAAACCAGAAACTAGGTCTGCTATATCGGAACAAAAAATTCCTAACCCCTGAATCTAGACTTACCCTCGACCAGGCACTCCTCCTCCCCTCCCTTTTATATGCCGCCCCAGTTCTTACCAATATCCAGGCCTCCACTCTAAACAAACTGCAACAGACTTACCATAAAATAGCTAGATTCATTACTAACTCCCCATACAACTCACACCACTGCATTTCTTTAAACTCTCTTCAATGGCTTGAACTTCCCCAGTTTCTGCTATTTTATCAATTTCATATGCTACACTCTATTCTTTATAAACCCTCCTTCTGTCCATCTCTATCTTCCTTAGTCTCCATCTACATCCCATCCAGGGAATCCGTACTTCTAACCAACAATTGCTTGATATCTACCACCCAAAAAGGTCAGTAGGCAAACTACTCTACAAACACTCCCTTGCCCATGCTTGGAACATTCCCTTGACTTACGTTCAATCTCCCACACCTCACACTTTAAAAATGAACTAAAAGCTTATTTTCTCAATTCCAGAACCTGCACTTGCCATGACCCTACCTAGTCTTCCTTCCCTTTATGTACCCTCAAAAGGACCATACTTAGTACCTCATTACACCTCTCTCTCCAATGTGTCTACTATGCATTTGCACAATTTTATACAAACAAAAAATGTTTATTGTTGACCTATTGAACTATATCAATGTAAAATTGTTACTTAGTTTCTTTTTAATGCAACTTTAACTTTATGCATGTATCCCAACATATGTGAATCGTTTTGCTATAACTGCTATTATATCAATATTGTTTAAAATTGTACTTGTTTTAAAATGTATTACTGGAGCTTTTCTCCTCGGGTCTCCACTGAAAATGGGCCACAAGCCCAGTTGGACAAACCCGGTTAACAAATGTCAATAAATAAATAAATAAAATAAATAAATTAACAATCAAGTATTAGGCAGCTCTGTATCTAAAACTTTCCCAGACAACTGGCCTCTCCACTTACCCCATAAAGGTCTGTATGCAATTCCTTTCTATAACTCTATTAGGCTTTGATAATATATTACATTATGACAAATTGGAATTCTTTTACTACAATAAACTGGCCTGAATTTGTTAAAATATTTATTAAATATTATAAATCCTTCAAATTAATTGTCAGACTTAATTTGAAACCAAACACTATTTTCAAAGCTTGGGAATTAGTCCTAACAGTTTTGCTATAACTTGCATCATAAATAATTCATCAAGCTTTTCACATTTAATAAATTTCAAGAGAGTGTAAATGTCATTTATAGTTCATTTAATATATCTCAGTAGTATTAATGTTGTGTTGTAGACAGTGTTTATAGTTGCTGTGTTTATCTTTTACAATTTTATATGTAGTTCATATTTTCTCTCTATTGTCTTCATGCTGTTAATTATACACTATACTTGCATAAACAAATTTATGCTAAAAAGTGATGACCTGAGTGGGGGAGAAGGAATCAGTGGGCTATCGCCCTTTCTGTCTCACAATCTCTGAACGTTCCCCAGATTTGGGCTCATTGGGAGAATATTTGGGGTTTTACACTCTCAACCTCATCAATACCTGGAATGGCTGACTCCAGGAAGAGTGTGCAGGCACTTTTTGTTACGCATCTTACCATTTCTTGAAGGTGATGAGTCTGAGGACTGCATTTCAACAGATACAGTCACTCCACTTTGTAGAGGCAGCTAATCTGTAGGGGGCTAAGGAATCAGACGACGGAATTACGCAGGTTGATGTTAAAGTCCGTGCAGACACTGAGGGAAACACATGCAGCTAAACCTGCATCACTAGTATCAAAGAGATCTAATCCCATCAGGTCAAGCATAAGGACCAAGGAGATCAAGCACAAGGCTCATCAGTGACCATGGAGACTATGATACCTATCAGTCTCAAGTTCAGTGACAAGGAAACTGACCATGAGGACTGGACGGCCAATCTGATAATATCAGTATCACCTTGAGGAGAGAGAGCTAACACCGATAGCAAAGGATTAAGCCCAGGCCCTAAGGCTGAGGAGTACCCTACAGCCACCTATAGAGGAATCTCTTGTCTGGCCTTATCATCTTATCAACATTATGCCTTCTCTTAATCACCTTGTCTTTATTTTTTTTCCTCTGGGCATCTCAACCATGGATTCTGATCTGCAGATTGAAGGGGCTGACCGCAAATAGTAGTTCAAGGTCATAACCTCAGTGAAAGTGGATAAAGAGTATTCTTTAAACTTTGATAAGCATGTCTTTTTCCTTCTTTCTTTCATTATCACAGGTGTGGAAGGTTTTCACATTACATGCGTTTCATTATACTGATTTTTTTTATTCCAGACAGTAAGGACAAAGAGTATATTTGCCTTGTGGTTGGATATCCTTTCCACACTTGCACTTCTTAAAGGATTTACTCTCCATGACCACCATTAAAAAAGTAATAAACCAAGAACAGCAAGAACCGACGTGAAGCAGAGACAGTAATTGAACACTGACAAGAAAGAAAAATAACAGTAAAATGCCTGAAATATAAAAAGTACAAAGTCAAAAAGAAAACTGCAAGAATTACTGGGAATGTCTTTTTTTAACAATATTTCTTGAATAGGCAAAATGTTAAATTCTAAAAATCTAAAAGAAAAGTAGACTGAGAAAAATGGGAAGATGAAACAAAAGCCATTAGGCTTAGGAGAGAAAGTTAAGCTAGAATCTGAAAAAATGGTATGTACTGTCTGAGAGTCCATAAATAAAGTAGAATTTGATTAACAACTACAGGAATCACAGAAACTATAAAACTTCAGATATTTTTTCAGCGAAAATAATCAAAAGAGCCAACATTACCTTGGGGGTAATTTTTCATACTTGAACACATATATGTGGCAAGAGAGATATGGAGAAGGTAGCATGGAGAGCCTGGGGAGGTTTGCAGGCAGAGCTGCCTAAGTCCCAACATTCTTAGCGCTGTTGGTTGAAAATGATAGCTCACCACATCTCAGATGTGTAACTCTGATCATCAATTAATGTAGCTATCCAGCAGTACCTGATTCTCTTGTATGGTTACCAGCTGGGTCCCCCTTTATCTTCACAGATTCACTGGGATCTTTAGTTTTCTTCCACACATCTCAGACATGCTGCATATGAAATGGTGGTCTTTCCAAGTGTGTGTGTGTGTGTGTGTGTGTGTGTGTGTGTGTGTGTGTGTGTGTGTGTGTGTGTGTGCGCACGTGTGTGTGTGTGTGTGTGCGCGCACGTGTGTGTGTGTGTGTGTGTGTGTGTGTGTGTGTGTGTGTGTGTGTGTGTGCGCAGTACATGATAGGTTGGTACCTTATTCAGGGTTTGTTTCACTGTCTTGCACACACTCAGCAATGAGATAAGTTCACTCTCTCCTATGACCCTAAAATGGAATGAACAGGTAATCAAAGAATAAATGAAAGTCATATCAGATATTGTGCAAAGTGACTTCCTCATAAAGAAAGGTTACAAGTGATACTAAAGAGAAAGCTGTAGCTAAGGCAGGGCAACTGGGGGCAGCTTTGTCAAGCACATCCTGCTACAGGTCACCATCATCAGTGTAGAAGAGGTGCTACTGATTGGTTCCTGTACGTGAGTAGTGAAATAACTTTCATTGAGCAGCTAGGTGTTATCCGTGCATACAGTGTTGTCAGATAAACAAACAGCATTCAACTCAAACATACATTTCCAGGGCAACAACCAACATAGCTATCTAAATTTAAACATTAATAATCATTATTACTGCATTATCAAATGATCACAGAAATGTGAGTGCTTTTTCATATCACAAAATATCTTACTTGTATTTCAAAAGATGCAACCATATCCCGCATCAGCTTAAGTAAGTTTTATAACTAGTTTACCACTGTTGGCAAACAAAATGTCATGTGGTTCTTTAATTCCTAAAAGCAAATCCCTTTTAGTTGACACTAAATTGTTTTAATTAAGCTATCACTGGCATTTTTAATAAATGCAGGCAGCTTGTCTGCAGCCGTTCTTGGATTGAAGCAAGAATTGATTACACATGTATCCTTCTGAGTGAAGAATGTTTCCTCTGACTCATTGTTTTCTGTGAGACATGAAGAAATATTTTATTAGCAGATACCATTTTGGGTAACCTTCACTCCCTGCTGATACACAGTGGGAGGAATGACATTTAATCAAAGATAGAAAGCCAACTATTCTGCCTCAGCTCAGTGCTCTGAAATGATCAGTAAATTGAGAGTCATTAATAACGCTGGCAAGTAGGTTTGTCTTATTGCATACCTTGTCCCTAATGCAATAAAATAAATTTAAATTTTGAAACAGATAAATTGTATTGTCAATGTAGGCCAGTAAATACTGATTTACTGATTATAATTATTAAAGGCTTTTAAATGTAGAACAAAATTATACAGATGTCCTAAATAAGGTATAACAGAAGGTGAAAGTCTTACGTTATTTGTCATATTAAAATATTTTAACTTACCTGTATGACACAGTTGCACAGGCATTAACATTGCTGCATCAGAGTGCTTCATTTTCCAGTTCTCATTTCAGCTGTACTACTGCTCAAGTCTCGTACTATACCCCAAAGTCTGTCTGTATGTGAAATGAAAATTCTTCAGATTCCCATAGGATTTCCAGTCACCCTTGAGAGAAAGAGATGTGAGTGAGTGAGTGAGTGAGTGAGTGAGTGAGTGAGTGAGTGAGTGAGTGAGTGTGTGTGTGTGTGTGTGTGTGTGTGTGTGTGTGTGTGTGTGTGTGTGTGTGTGTGTGTGTGTGTGTCTTGTGACTGACTGGCATCCTATCCAGAATTAGTTTATCTTGTACCTGAGTGCCTTATACCTTATGAGAACCAGGACAGGACTATAATCACCATACCTTCAACTGAATACAGCTGATAATCAAAGAATGAATGGATGGAAATGTATGAATATTTAAATTTCTTTCCATGGATTACTGTCTTAGAGTGATGCAAACTTGTATAGTGGGGAAAATAAACAGTAGATTGAACAGACTTCGAATGCAGCTTGTTGTTGTTTTTGTTGTATAATGTGCAAATGAGCAAATCATTACACAAAAAATAACCTTATGTATCCCATCAATGCTTTATCACTCAATCACTAATCTTTTTCACACACACACACACACACACACACACACACACACACACACACACACACACACACACACACATATATATATATATGTGTATGTATATATATATATATATATATATATATATATATATATATATATATATATATATATATATATGTGTGTATACAAATATATATATATATATATATTCCCATCAAAATATTGATCGCACATCGTTGACACCACTAATGCGAACTCTGAACTATGACTGTTGAAAATATCAAACACCAATATTCTGAACTGCGAAATCTCACCCCTTTATGACCCATGTTAGGACTTGTTTTTAGGTGTGGAGCAGTCGGAAATGTCAATGTTTGGTGTTTTTGTGACATTCTGCAAAATCGGCATTATGGATTTCGTTTAAAGGTGACAACAGTATGTACATTCGATGATGTGTGATTGATATTTTGATGGTAAACCACCGACTAGAGCAAAGCAGGCAAAAAAAAAAATCCCAGGTGACTTGAGACATGCTTTTGGAAAAACCAGCAGCAGCCATGTGATGTTCGGGGGAGGGCACTAGAAACTTCTTTAAATAAGTATAATCCAGGTAGTGTCAGTTTCATAAGCATAAGGATCTCAAATATTAAAATAATAACTTGTAGCAACAAGTAGCCATTATAAATTCCACACAATGGCCATTACCATGTGCATATCCGAAGTTACAGACACATTATTTTGTACCTGTTGCAGTTGAGCAGAACCCCTATCAAACATCCTGAGTAAAGAACATTGCAGTGAGATGACACCAGGAGCTAAATCTGAAGACAGAATCAAGTTTCCTGTTCAGGACAACATTCTTAAGGTGGAAATGTTATATGATAACAGTCCTGAAGTGTCAGCCTGACATCAAGAATGATCACAGATCATCGATGAGTGGTACAGTTTCCATTTAAACCCCATACATAATAAGTAGGAAAAGAACAAGATGTAATAATGGATAAATCATTTACTTCATGTCACCTACTGAAGGGTGGAGCCCAGAAAACATTCAAGACTGGTAAAAAGCTGGCACAAACTCCAAAGTCAAGCAAAGGTATAGTTGAATGTCTTCATTAGTGATATTAAACACAAGTACTTTATAGGATTTTATTAAGCAACAGTATGTACACTCTGAAGAAAACAGGCTTTCATTTTATGCTCTGGGATATACCATATTCATTGAAGAAACTAATGAAGGAATTAATTTGCCAAGCCCACCCAGTGACTAACACCCAAAAGTGGCAAAAACTTCAAAAATGGTGCCGGTCAGAACACAGTAAGATCTCCAACACTCCATCAGGTTGTCAGGATCCACAATGTTAAAAGCTGCTGAGAGATCAGGAAAGATGATTGAATATCTCAGCAGTTATCATAAAAAGATTATTTACAGCTCCAATAATGTGCTTCTTAGTGCTTTCCTTAATATACTAAAGTGATAGCAAAATAGAAATCCATATACACATATACTATCCTCTTGATAATGTGGCTTATAAAGACAAGGTTAGAGCCATGGTGGTAGTTCTCCAGCTTGTTGTGATTAAGAGAAGGTATACAGGTATAGGACATTTCTCACCCACTTTTAATAAGGATGGAATAAAGCATACATTGTGAAGGTCAGACAATGTGGAAGATAATTAGACTTAGCAATGGAAATAAAACACATAAAAAATATAACAAAATATGTTAACCAGCCTTGTAAGATATCCAGCATGCTATACCTTGAGCAAAAAAAATGAAAACATAATCTTGATCTCATCAAAGTCAGTATAAACAGATGCAACCTTACAAAAATCCATGGTAATCACATATGATAGACTGCAACATACCACGGGTTATACTGGGAGAATGATTGTATAATTCTGGCAGCCTGACCTAAAATAAATAATTAAATAAACAGATAATTAAATGAAATGCAAATTATGTGGTTATTTACATAATGGAAGGAAGCAGGGTGGGTCTTCTCTACTGTTTGCAGTGAGACAGTGTCGGCATCTCTACTTGTTCATGAGTCAAACGTATGCTGCCAGCTTGTTCAATGCAACAGAAATCTCGCTGGGAGAAAATATGCCTCCTCAGATGGGATTTTTGTCTGGTATGCTGAATGATAGCACCACACTATGCTTTATCCTTCAAGAGGTAAATCTGCCATCTATGCTCCAGAAACTATTTCAGCTTCTGCATGGCATGAATCTCCTGGTCAAACTATACCACATGTCAAATGGTAGAACTGGGGCACACACCAAATGAGGTGACTCAACGTATCCAGAACACAGCTTGCAGGCATATTGTAAGCTGCAATTATGAAATCCAGTTCATCAATACTGTCCCCCCTCCAGGGGCTAAGCCATTATATGTACCGAAATGCTGCTATCATTGTTATGCAGGTTTCTGCAATGGACTGTATCAGTATCAGGTAGCAATTCCATTGGGAAACTCATCCTTAAGTAAACTAGGTGATGGCAACACAAAGAAACTGTATCCACTACCAGGTCAATAGTCTCCAAATTCTGTCAGAGCAACAGTAAAACAAATTTATAAATTTCATGAAAAACAGTGGTAGCTATTTGACAAAAGCCAAAAACTCTAAAAGATTAAGAAGTTCCAAGGTGGATTTATTTGTCTCATTTCTAGTGAAGGCATTAAAAGCACCTAATACTAACCATCTAAGACATACATGCACTAGGATAATGTGAACATCAGATAGCTTTTGCAGAAATACTCCTGGTTGTCCAGGTATATAGTGCAAGAATTTCCAAAATTCACCTAGGGCACTTAGAGCTTCAGTGAAAAAGAAATGGATACATTGCCATATGCACCATTCTACCCAAGTCTGTGTGATGCAACTGTCATCCAGTAAGTGCTCCATAATGAACACCTTGCCACTTCCACAGAGCAATGCAGATTCAAACATACAGTACTGTATTTCTAAAACTAGCAAACAAAACATAATAAATTAAGAAATCAAGATAATTCTTTCTTGTAGCACAATCCTGGAACCTCAACAAATAGTGGCTGCAATGGGGTTAGAGCAGCTCAGTAAACATCATATTATAAAGCAACCTGAATAAAATCAATTATATATGTCAACAGGCCAGCACATATTTAAAGGGAAAGCCATAAAAAACACATTATAAGACTGCAGTCATCGATTTTAACTGTATAGATTCAAGCTGTGATATTTTAAAATCAACTTAGTTCTTGCTGAAAAAAGTTATTCTTAACATAACCAGCAAAGTCTGTAGGGTCAACATATAAAAGTATACATTTCAAATGCTTAGGTTTTCAGCATGCTCTCTTTCATGACAATATTTTAACACTAGCCCACTGCTGGCATGGTGTGGTCATATATTTCCCCTCATGACCATCTAAGCTGACCAAATGGTAAACTGAGTGTTAAACACACCCAGCCATAGGATATTGTCATTATTCACTTCCATCTAAGCTGACTAAATGGTAAACTGAGCGTTATATACACCCAACCATAGCCATAGGTTATTGTAATTATTCACTTCTGTTACTGTTCGTATAATGTTGTGCATTTTTTATGTTTGGTATATTGTGTATGTCTACTTCACAGATCTAAAAACAGATCTTTAGCCTATAAAAATGAATTTATTAACAAGCCTCAAGACATAACAATGTAAATGCATAAAATGTTTGTGCAAACTTCCAAATGAACAAAGGTATATTTGAGTTTTATATGTATAAGAGGAGACATCCTTTATTTAGTACAGACATAACTGTATCCATGAATAAAATTAAAAGTGCAAAGTGCCTCGGGAAGTACCTTGTAGGTTCATGTATAACGCTAAAGAAAAACTAACTCTAACCAGCTAAACTAATTATTAAGTGGGCACACACGTGATCAATGCTGAGACTCGGTATCCTACTTATGTTTTTATGCATGATTTTAACTTTAGTACAGTCTGGGGATCAGAAACTGCTGTTGATTTTTTTCCCTGACCTGCACTGAATTGAATATTAGCAATACTTATCACCAGTGGTGTACAGGGAGAAAGACCAAACTGCAGCACAGATGACCTGAGTTCAGATAGTGGCTCTGGGGACTGACATGGCATTCAGGGAAAGGACCGTTCTCGGGATACCTTAACATGGTGTGTGCGTGCTTGGGATAACTTAACATGGTGAGTGCATACTGCTTGGGCCACTGTAACATGGCTGGCTCCTTTGATAGAGACTGGGAAAATGACTGCATGGTGGTGTGTGAAGGTGGATTGAGCAATCCTGCCAGCCGTAGCCCCTTGTGGAAGTGAGAGATGGTGCACTGCTGATGCTCAATGCATATCCCACCCACAGGGCATTATTAGGCAGCAGTGGGAGTGGTAAGTTAAAAAGAAACTCCTGTGGTACCTCAATCCCACCCCCCCAAAAAAAAAATACACATGGGACAGAATTAGTTTGGGGGAGACTTGTCAGGTTTAGTATACTCACTGGATGAGGAGTGGCCCTGTGAGTGCTGATGTCAGATGCAAGGACCAAAACAGTGAACAAAGAATATACATGTCTCAATTCATGAAACGTAAATAAGATATAGTTCCTCTTGGCAATGTTTTCCTGTAATGAGTATGTCCTATGCTTTAACAGAAGGCAAGCACTGACATCTGCATTTGTTCTAACTGGCAGTTCAGCTCTCATGATTTTGTCTTCTGTTAATGCTATTTGCATAATGTGTGGCAGTAGGGAAAACCTCAAGTAGAAATAAGTGAACTGATAGGTCAGTTGAAAAGCATACAGCACTATTCAAGAAGTTTGTTTTTGTTTAGTGTGATCTGTGCACTGCGACTCACATACTGGACCTCTTCCCATGAGCACTGCATGTATGCATGTTTTTGAATATGAATCGCTCTTTGTTGTTTAATGTACAGTTAGTCTCAAGCATTCTCAGTTGTTCCAACATTCTCAGTGGTACATTTGGTTAAAAACATTAATTGCCAAATCAGCAAAGTGCTTTGTCATTCTGTCTGGTTCATTTTATACATAACCCCCAGATTGGAGAAGACCCCTGCACTCTTCCTATGATATAACAAAGTCTGAGGCTACTAAACTCCTGAGTAAGTTATATTGCATTACAGTTGTTTAATGGTGGGGCTAGACAGCCTATTCAGTGTGTCTAGGTTTATCAAATAATCGACCACTCTCTTCAGATCTCACCTTTTATTTTTCTTGGTCGATGGCATCTTGTCTGACTCTGTTTATACTGTCCCAATTTCCTTTTCCATCAGTCCGTTAATTATGAATACAGCTCTTTCTGTGAAAAAAAAATTTCCAAGCTCTAGGGAATAGTTTGGTTTCAGAGTTTCCTGCCTGCTCCTCCATTCCCATTGTCCATACCAAACAGCTCGACACTTTCACATGAAGAACATGCTGACAAGTTTTAAGTTCTAATACTTGTTGATATATATATATTTTTTTACCAATAAGGAAATTAATGAATAAATCACTCAATAAGTAAATAATAAATAATAATAAAACAGCACATATAATTTCATAGGACATATGTGGCTGCATGCCTGTTGTGTTGGATTTGGTTGGTTTAATTTGACAGGAAGCAGAGAAAATAATATTTCAGCCTTTGAGTAAAGGTGCTTGAAAGATGTTAATCTAGTTTTCGTCCTTTGAAAAGTATGCCAATACCTTTTCTGCTATTATCCTCTCTCATGCCAAAACAGTTACGATGGATTCATGGGTCAAGTTACGCTGTCCTTCACAGTAATACTGATTAGATATTGGAAGCACTGGTATGTGGAGCTAACAGCATGTTGCAGTGCCTGTCATTCATAACAGAGTTCTAGCTTTGCCTCGTGGAAGCTGTTCTTTAAGAGGGGGACAACTGTTCAAGAGGTTGCATATCTTCCAATTTTAACATGACATAGATCCAAAGGAAAGAGTTCATCTGTTTCCTGCTGCACAATGAATGCCTTAGTTGTTCTCTGTAGCTCTGTCTTATATTTTTGATACTCTAGACTTTGAATTTGCATTATGCATTACATTATGTTTAACACACAACTCTTTGGGGAGACAGTGGGCCAGATTCAATAAAGCCTACATTAAGTGTACACGATATGTATTCAAGAACATTCTTATCACATTTTTTGTGCTTTCTAGTCACACAGAAAGATTACACTAAGTGTACATGTAGTCTACACTTCTTGGTAACCTTCATGAATCCCTGTCAGTATTTAAAGCTACATAAATATCCATAGGAAAACTAAAATTAGGAGGAGGAAGAAGGTGTGAGTTATGTCTGTGTTGTCTGTTCACTCAGAACAGTGTACAATTAGTATAGGCATTACTGAATCCCGGGGATTGTCTAAATCTGTTCTGTTGATGGAGAACACTGACTGTTAACTGAAACTTATTGCACCATTTATCTATTCTTGACACTGAACTGTATACATAAGATCAAATATTGGTTGGTTTTAAGGAATGATCACTTGTTTTCATTTTTTATAGTTCTTTCTTAATGGATCATCATGCCACAATAAGACAGGACTGGTACAATTTTGTTTTGAATACACACAACTAGTTTCTTATGACTGCAAGTGTCAATAAATTGAAAATACTGTATTATTTATGGAGCATGACATCTGTACTTCCCCATGCCCCATATCCCTTGCCAGATTATATATTCAGCAGTCAGGGTAGGTGGCTCAAAATACCAGGCAAAAATAAGCCAGTGAGCTAAAATTCGAAACATACAAGAAAAATAAACAGCTCAGCTTAGAGAACAAATTCAAGTAAGGCGCGTACAAGTTTTCCTGCTTTGCAAAGTGCTTTCTTTAGTGTACTGTGTTATTTCAACACACTCTGTTTGTCATCTAGGTAACTTCAATATACAAAATCATTTCTTTTTTTTTCTATTTTTAATTTGTTACTTCTCCCCCATCTGAAAATCAGCTGACATAAGCTCTTCTCCTTGTTGTCTTGGACTGCCAGACCTGCCTTAGTTTCCCTTGGGCTCAACCTGATGTACAACCAGGGCTGTTAGATCATTGATACTGCTGCTGGGCAGTTTTCCGTTCCGCCTCCCACCCTGCAACAACCTTGAGAACTCTGTCATTGCTGTCTTGAGGGGGTGTGTGCATGCTTCTGTGCATGCCAAACCTGCTGAGCAAGTAGTCTACCACATGCATCATGGAGCCAACTTATCTCAATGCTGCTACTGCAGTAAGCATAGGCTACTACTCCCAGAATGGGCGAGCCAGCATCAGCCATTCATTTCCCACAATTCCCCATGGAGTCCCTCCAGAACCCATGCTGCTACTCCAACTTCATTCATCGGGGATGCAGTAAAGGCTTTATCCTTATGCTCACATGACTATGCATGCACTACTTTCCAATGACAGCCCAAGTGCAATGATTAACGGACCAATTGAGAAAGAATTAGGTTTTAAGTTTTAAAACTTGTGTGGATTTTACATAGAATAAATTGCTTTGAATTTTTTCTTTGATCCTCAATTATTAATTTTCTTTAAAACTGATGCAGTCAGCTCAGTGACTACAGCAAAATGCACCACAAAAATTGCTTACAAAAAAAAAAAAAAAGATGATGTAGCTTATAGCTTATATTCTTGATCAAAGTAACACAAGAATAAAATGATAAAAATCACAGCTTTATTTCATAAAAACAATAAATAAATAATAACATA
The DNA here is from genome assembly GCF_019279795.1 of Protopterus annectens. Classification (NCBI taxonomy): domain Eukaryota; kingdom Metazoa; phylum Chordata; order Ceratodontiformes; family Protopteridae; genus Protopterus; species Protopterus annectens. The sequence continues at coordinate 578,954,823 of NC_056750.1, forward strand.
GTATGCACTTGAATCATAACAGACTTCTTCAGACAGAGCATCAATAACAATTCTAGGCACAGAGCCATATCTTAAGCGTGGTGAATGGGAAGTTTGCTCCAGGTGTAGGCTTTCTGGGGGTACAATCTTTTGCTGTGCTCGACCAGCTTCATAAATAAATGATGGCATCATATTTGCCATTATATCTGAAAGGCTCAGTGTGGGGTGGTTTAACTGCAGCCATCTTGCAGTAATAGCAAGCAGCTCAGTTTCAGAGGAGAACAGCTTTCTTTTACTTTCAAATTAAAATAATAATAATACTAATAATTATTATTCTTATTTTGTTTTTGCTTCTGAACTTTGAGTTGGGAGGGGAAGCAGTCTGGGAATCGATAAAGGGTGCCTGATGATCTAGATAAGGGTTCTAGGCAACATATAGAATGAAACTCTTAATTAAAACACCATGACATATTGTGCGGGTGCCTTTCTTAAAAAAAAAAAATCAAAACATTTTTCATTGATTCAAATCAATGAAATGGTAGGCATCTAGTTTTAACTGTGAACAATATTTTTTCCAGTCTAACAATTCCTCCGTAGCAGTTTTCCCATACCCACACACAAATTTTTCAAGGACAGCATATTTCAATACAGAATATTTATATTCCAACCAATTTTTCATACAGCAAAACCATTTGTTCACTTTTGTTTTTGTGGTTGCCTTGGCATTGTGATTGCTGCAGTGCAGAACTCACTATCACTAGGACTTCCATTTGATACCAGGATGGAAGAGGTTATAGGCTATACACTATTCCCACTTGAAGACACTAAAACTATTATTTCTTTTCTTTTTTTAAGTCTGTAAAAGTGAATAGTTACTCAGAACAAGTTAATTGCCGTATAACAATGTCACCTCCATAAAGATGTTTTTGCTGAGGTTTAATATTTGCAATATGAAGTATTTCTCGACTCAGCTTCTTAAAAGAGTGATGAGTTGCACTTGCTGCATGGTCAATGGCTTTTAAAACTGAAGAGCACAAGAGCTTCGTGAGACAAATACTTACCTCATTATATTCTGGTGTCCACCTAATTTTTAATTTTTATTAATTCATTCTTCTCAGAGAGGGAGTTGAATTAATCTCACATTTGAGGATAAACTATTCCATAAGCTTGTCGACCAACACATACTCTGCATTTAATTCTTCCATAAAGGCTCCAAGACTTTTCTTAAATATTTCCAAATGAGGTGACGGTCAAATTTCCAGCCTTCACCACTCTACTTTTTAACTTTTTAATTACTCCCTCATTACATTGTCCTTTCTTCTTATATTCTAATATATGGTTTATTTTATATATATATATATATATATATATATATATATATATATATATATATATATATATATATATATATATATGTGTGTGTGTGTGTGTGTGTGTGTGTGTGTGTGTCTGTGTGAGTATTCATTTTATTTAGTTTTTTTAAACATCAGAAAAATGTACACAGCCAAATGGCCTGACCACACATAACACAGTTTAAAAAATTATAAACAAATACATTTGAATAAAGCTTCACCAAAATATCCTTTATGGATTAAAAAAAAAAGAAGCACTTTCATGCACCAGTAGTTCTAATGGTTGCAATTAAGTCCCACTAGCAAACATTTTTTATTTATGTTTAGCATAGGGGAAGTTGGCATAATGGTTAAGGTGTTCACCTTACAGATACAAGGTGCAAGGTTTGATTCTCACATGGGTAAGTGGCTAGGCTTAAAATGACCCATAAGAGCAGTTAGCTTAGTAGTAATCTATGAACCTATTAACATGTTTACATAACACTCTAGCTTTGGAAATGGTTTAACAGTAAAAGTTTCATATATTCCTGACTGCTAATTAGCAACATGTTTTGCTGTCTATACTCCTTCGGCCCAAATCCAACAGAGTTCCTCTCAGTGACTTACTCTGGTGTAAACCTGCCTTTATTCTGTAAGACCTGCTCTCAGTGTAAGTTCATAGGTGTGTACTAGGTTAATGGCCCTGGGGCCTTTGCAAGCCTAGCCATAGGATTTCCCTGGCATAGTGCCACCCGACCTTAGTTCCCAGTGCCTGTCGAGTTGAGCCACTGGAGTTACCCCAGGGGTGAATTTTCTGTTTCCCATCCACATATCAAGATTTCTCTTGAAGAGGGTCAGCGAGGTGCTCTGCTTGACATGTATGGGAAGTCTATTCCATAGCATAGGCAGTCTCTGGGTTATGAACCTGTCCCTCCAGCATGTTCTGTTAATTGTGGTAATGAGGTTGAGGTCTCTGTAGCGTGTGGTGCGGAGTGATTGAGATTTCTTTAGATGTAGCATTTCTAACAGAGCTGGGTCAGACATGGCTTTGTAAGTCAAGCAGAGATCGCCTCTAAGTAGGCAATATGAGACAAAGAATAGTTGAGTTTTTTGAGTCTGTCTATATAAGACAAGTGTTTAAGGCCTAGGATCCTCTTTGTGAGGTACTTTTGTGGGCTCTCCAGTTGTTGCAGGTGTCTAGTGAGGTACATGCCAAATGGGGCACTGTACTCGATGATTGGCCTGATGAGGGAAGAGTAGAGGGACACAATGACCTCTTTCTTCTTGGATGCAAAACCCTTAGTAATGTGATATGCCACACAGAAGGACTTTCTGACCACAGTGACAATGTGGTGATCAAAAGAGAGGTCCCAGATCTATTATAATACCTTCTGTGTTCAGTGGACTACAATCAATGTGGTAATTCATGAGAACCATTTTTTTTCCCAAAAGGGATGACGACACATTTTTTGGCATCGAGCTTAAGGCCATGGTTCTGACGCCAGTCGTTGCTCTTTGAGGCCATTCTGCAGGATGTCAATATCACTTGCGGAGTTAACAATAGCTCCCAACTTGCAATCATCTGCAAACTTTGTCAGCCAGAGTCCCTTTGTGTTGGCCTGGACTTCAGAGAAGTAGATACCAAACAGGTGGGGACCCAGGACCAAACCCTGTGGGACTCCACTCGTGACTGGTTGGCAGTCTGACTTGGAGTCAGCTACTTTCACACTGTGGGTTTTATCTATGAGCCAGTTTACAACCCACCTAGTGATATTGGGGTTGATGCCTAGCTTAGTGAGTTTTTCTATGATTCCTGAGTGGGGAATGGTATCAAAAGCCTTGGCCAGATCAAGTTAAGCTGTATGAACCACCTTGACTTCACCCACAGTTCTGATGACTGACTCAAAGAAATCAACCAAGTTGAGCAGGCATGATCTACCCTTCACAAAACCAAACCGTGTGGGATCCAGAATTTGGAGATTTCCTATATCCTTGTTTATTAGGTCCATGATGGTGTGCTCTATAGCTTTGCATATCAGGCTTGTCAGGCTTATGGGGTGATAGTTCCCAGGGTCTGTAGTCGCTCCTTCATGTGGAGAGGAATAACTGTAGCAGTGCACCATTTGGGCATGAGGTGAGGCTGTGATTGAATAGGGCACACAGGTGAGGTGTCAGTTCACTTTGTAGTTCATGCAGAAACCAGCCAGGGATATTGCCAGGTACCATAAAAGCTGTATTCTTGGCCTTGGACAGTGCTGTTTTAACATGTGCAGCAGTAATACTGGGTGCAAGGCAATCTACTGGTATTGTGATTGGTCCTTTGGGAGGGGAGGGGTAAAGTTGGCACTGAATCTGTCGCCCACTATACTGGCAATATCTGTTGGCTCAGTATAGGTGGTATCATTGTGCAGTAGCACAGAGCAAATCTGGGTATTGCTGTGCCAATTCTTTACATAACTATAGAAGGCCTTGTGGTTGCCTTTACTATCTGCTGCAATTCTGCTTTCATAGCTAGCTTTAGAGGATTTGATGAGGGATCTCAACTTTTTGTTGAGGCTGATAAGTGAGTTTTACCAGTCTTGGGACTTCACCTTGTTCCACATCAGTTTCCTCCTTCTGTTTGTTTATGGCAGGTGACCACCAGATTGGCTTCCTTTTTTTGGAGGAGAGCGTCTTAGTTCTATTGGGTATGGCGAGATCCATGCATTTGTGTACATGTTCATACAGTGCATTGGTGTATGATACGCCAGTCATACAACTATTCTCCATTTGCATGGGTGCCATGAAGTTAGCCACCTCTGTTTTTAAGAGCCTAAAATTAGCTTTGGAAAAGTTTTTCATGGTGGTTACCTCTGCAGGGGGGAGGTGTGGATTTCCAAGGTGATTAGTTTGTGGTCGGATCTAACCAGGGAGGAGCTGACTACTGGTGTAGAGCAATGATCGCCCATGTTAGTAATGACCATGACAAGGATGTTGCTACCTCTAGTGGGGGTAAGAATGAGCTGGTCCAGGGCATTGGAATTAATGAACTCCAGGAAATGTTGGCAAGTGTATTGGTACATGATTAGTTTTCCCAGTTAATGGAGGAGTAGTTGAAGTCACCTAGTAAGAGAGTGTTAGGCTGGACCCTAATATTATCCAGGGTGCTTAGGTCTTGTGACATGGTTGGGGACCTATAGCAGGCTATGACCTGAATCGCTGTCTTAGCCAATGTTAGCTGCACCTGAAATATCTCTGATGCATTATGTTGGGCTATCAGTCTGGAGGTGTGCACATCCTTTATGGAAACACCACCAACTTTGGAGCTTTGGTTCAAGTTTTGGGGCTGAAAGATGTGGAATGAGTTATAGCCTGGTAGTACAAGGGTGCTTTCTGCTGCCTTGAACCATGTCTCTGTTACAGCACAAATATTGATGTTCTCCATTTTAAGGAGTTCTTCCAGTGAGTGCATTTTGAGATTTAGACTTCTAGCATTGAGCAGCATGACCCTCAGATTGCATTTGCTTGTAGCTGTTATGGTGGTAATTTGGTCTTTGGAACACCACCTAAAAAGGCACTATAGGGGTGGCAAGAGCCTTGGCCAGTATCCGGAAGTCCAGGGGTGACAGATGCAGGCCATCTCTGGAAAAGCATTGAGGTCTGTCAATCATGTCATCCCAGGCAGACAGATACAGGATCCCCTTAGAATGACACCAGAAACTTAGCAAATTGTTGAAATCAATAATTTTCTGCTTGTATTGTGGTATAATTCTGGGTGATGGTAGGCTGCTGCTCAGGGCTAGGGTCATACCCGCCTGGGCTACATAATCCAAGAGCTCCTTCATGTCTCTTTTCATGTAGTCCAGAGAGGTACGTCTCAGATCATTCACACCCACATGTATAATGACAGAGTCATATTTGTACCTGTTGTGGGACTTGAGTGCATGCATTATGTGATGGATCCTGGCGCCTGACAGGCAGCTGACTGTTACTTTCTCCTTATTCAACCTAGTGAGTGGAACATCAGTGTGCCTCACTATCGAGTCACTTATGACTAGTGGGTTGGGCATGCTGTTTTGCCTTAGGGGCTTTGGTTGAGTGGCACACTGTTTAGGAGAGTTATTTGTCTCATGATTAGTGTTGTATTATGGTGGTTGAGTGCATTTCTGCCTTGGAGGTCTCTGCTGCTTGAGTAGATTTTTATTGAGAGCATCTGTGAAGTTGGCTGGGTGGTTTGTGTTTTTATGTGAAGGCGGTGCTGGTATTTGTTCTAGAGGGCTGTGTTGTTCCATGTGGTGTGGTGCAAGTTTTGACCTTCTGCTCTTGACCAGCTATTCCATTCATGGCTGGAGAGTGTGTGGCTTCCAATTTGGATATATAAATGCATCTCTCACAAGTCTGAGTGTTGGGAGGTAAGAGGAGAAGGTTGTCGGTGTACATGAGGCAGTTGCTATATTGCCTCAGAATGCCCAAGTTCACCAGGTTAATAGGAGAAACCAGAGGGAACTGAACTTTAGACATGCCTGGAGGTGTGGGCATTGATAATAAGTACTGGATCAGTTTCCTTGTAGAATGTTTAATGCTGGCCGTACTTTTGTGTGCTAAAATATTTGCTACAAGAAGTCTGGTAAATGCTAGACTAATAAGCTAGTATAAGTGCAGGAGAGGTGAGAACTAGTAGATCTAAAGGACAAATTGAAAAGCAGACTTTGGCACTGCTCAGGAGTTTACAAACAGTTCTGGATACAGCAAGTCTGTATCTGGACTAAACTAGTTACAGAAAAGGTGGGAAACAAGTGCAAACACAGGCTTTTAAACCAGAAAGTTGAGAGAGATGGAAAAACTGACCAAACGGCCAATAAACTACAATTTCTGGACCAGAAATCACCCCTCTTGTGGTAGATAGGCTACCTTGTGCTTACCACTCCCACTGATAAGCTAGAAGGCTTTCTCCAACACAAAAAGGCTTGGGGAGCTCAGAAGCTTACAAACAGTCCTGGATACAGCAAATCTGAAAGGCAGGAAACAAGCTTAGAATTCTTTTTTTAAGTAAAGTGGAAAAGAGGAACGCAGGAACAGAAGATAATTCAAGGTTAAGAAACTAAGTGGGTTGGCCTACTGAAATATTCTTTCTGTATTAGGTAGAATGAGCTAATGACACCAGATTGGGAGGAGTGTCCCAGATCAAATTTGCAGTATGGGCTGGCAACTGCAAAGCCACAAAGTATGCAAAATGCAGTTACAGTAATGCGCACTATTACAGCTACTAGCTGTAGCCACTAAATTAAAGTTTTAAACAGATAAAGGAGCAAGGGCACTCTAGAGAATGCTTTTAACTGCAAACAAGTTGTATGATACCTGACTAGAACACAGAAACCTCATAAAAAAGCACAAATAGAGCACTCACAAACAGAAAATACAACTCTCAGTATGAAAAAGCAGTTTACAGTTAAGTAATTCAGTAAAAATGCAATTACAGTAGTGAAACAGTATATAGTAATGAAAAATACAGTTAAAACAGTATAAAACAGTACATAAATACAGTGAAACAGTAAACTATAACAGTGCAAAATGTAGTAGATTAGCTGTATAGCACAATTATAAGAGTTAAAGAAGTGCAATTCAATGAAATAAGTGTAAAAATTAACTTATTCTGCTCTTGGAATCTTAAGGAATTTCTGCTTAGTCTCAGTGATGAATCACCAGTTCCAGAGCCTGGTAAATACAAGTGACTTACATTGATGTAATAAACCAGAATAAGCCACTTACACTGAGAGCAAATCTTTCTAGGCCCCATAAGTTCCAATAAATTCTCAAATCTAGTGACTAAAACAAAATTCATCTGTATCCATACAGTGGCGCGTAAGTCTGTACAGAACATCATCAGCATTCTGCTTCTTACAGCATATAGATTGGGGAGAATTATTACTGTTTTTCCCCACATACAAAACTTAACATTTTTTTCTTAAAAATAGAATCACAAACAACTTTTCTGTGCTGCACTCTGTACGTGCTTTAATACATGCCTGGTTCAAGGCTCCAGAGAGCACCCCTGCACTACCAGGCTATAACTCATACCACACTTTTTAGCCATTTAACCTGGACCGAAACACCAAAGGCGGAGGTGTGTCCATATTCATTAAGGATATCCACACCTCCAGGCTAGTTGCTCAGCATAATGCAGCCAAGGTTATTCAAGTGCAATAACTCTGGGCAAAACTGCAATCCAAATTGTAGATTGCTACAGATCCCCCACCATGCCCCAGGATTCCCACTCTCTTTTCTTGATTTACTGGAAAATATTAGGGTTCAACCAAACACCCTAATAACGGACGACTTCAACTACCCCACCATTAACTGGGAAAACTACTCGTGTACCAACTCCTTAGCTCAACGCTTTCTGGAATTCATAAACTCCAATGCCCTGGATCAACTTATCCACACCACCACCAGGGGCAACAATATCCTAGACTCATTACCAACATGAGTGACCGGTGTTCCACACCTGAAGTCAACTCCTCGTTGGTCTGATCTGACCATAAGCTAATCACCCTTGATATCCACATCCCGCCCCCACACCCCATTAAGGAAACCACGGAAAAAAAATTCTCCAAAGCCAACTTCATACTTCTTAAGACAGAAGTGGTGACCTTCATGACACCCATGCAGATGGACAATACAGTTACAACTGCTGAATCCTACACAAATGCGCTCTATAAGCACTTACACGAATGCATGGATCATGCTATCCCAAACAGAACCAAGATGCTATCCTCCAAAAAAAGGAAGCCAATCTGGTGTTTCCCTGCCATAAACAAACTATACTACAGAAGGAAGAAACTGTTGCAAAAGAGAGTAAAATCCCATGAGTGGAGGAGCTCCCTGGTCAGCCTCAATAAGAAGCTGAGATCCCTTATAAGATCCTCCAAAGCTAGCTATGAAAACAAAATTGCCACTAATTCTAAGGACAACCACAAAGCATTCTATAGCTATGTCAAGAATCTCTATGGCAACACCCAGATCTGCTCTGAGTTACAGCACAACGGCATAAAAATTACAGAACCAACTGATATTGCCAACATCCTGGCAGATAGGTTCAGTGCTAACTTTACCCCCCCACCCCCTAAAGGGTCCATCTCTATACAGGAAGAATGCAGAGTCCCTGTAATCACAACTACGCAGGTAAAAGCTGCACTCTCTAAAGCCAAAAACACAGCATCCATTCGGGACCGGACAACAGCCCAGGCTGCGTTTTACATGAACTTCAGAATGAACTGGCTCCCCACCTAAGCACCATGTTCAATAATAGCCTCGCATCAGGCTTTGTGCCCACTGAATAGTGCATAGCAGCAGTTATCCCACTCCACAAAAGGGGAGCCACCACTGATCACGGGAACTATCGCCCTATTAGCCTGATGAGCCGTGTCTGCAAGGCCATGGAATGTATCATCATGGAACTCATAAACAAAGACACTGGTAACCTCCAATCTCTGGATCCCACCCATTTTGGGTTTGTGAAAGGCAGATCATGCCTCCTGAACCTGATTAACTTCTTTGAGGCAGTCACCAAAGCCGTAGATGAGGGTAAGATGGTTCACACAGCCTATCTTGACCTCACCAAGGCGTTCAACACCATCCCCCATTTTGGAATTATAGCTAAACTCACTAAACTAAGTATAAATCCCTACATCCCAAGATTGGTTGCCAACTGGCTCACTGACAGAACCCACACTGTAAAAGTTGTAGACTCCAAATCTGACCTCAAACCAGTGGCAAGTGGAGTACCACAGAGTTCAGTCCTGGGACCTCTCCTGTTTAGTATCTACTTCTCTGAAGTACAGGCTAACACAGAAGGCCTCTGGCTAATGAAGTTCGCAGATGACTGCAAACTAGGAGCCATAGTCAAGTCCCCAAATGATTTGGACATCCTACAGAAGGGCCTCGCTGAGACAGATGCCTAGTGTCAGAGCCATGGGCTCAAGCTCAATGCCAAAAATGCAGTGTGATCCCCTTTGGTAAAAACTCTGTACCCATGAACTACCACATAGGCAGCAATCTACTTAACACCAAATGTGTGATAGGAGACCTTGGGACCCAGGTGGACAGTAGTCTCTCCTTTGATAGTCACATCGCAACAGTAGTCAGTAAGTCCTTCTGCATGGCACACCTCATCATAACAGGGTTCTCATCCAGGAAAAAAGAGGTCATTGTTCCCCTCTACTTGACACTCATTAGACCCATTGTAGAGTACAACATCCCTTTTGGAATGTACCTCACAAAACATCTGCAGCAGCTGGAAAGGCCACAGAAGTATCTCACAAAGAGGATTACTGGCCTCAAACAAATGCCCTACACTGACCGTCTCAAAAAACTCCAGCTTTACTCTGTAGCATATCGCCTACTCCGAGGTGATCTCTGCCTAACATATAAAGCTATGTCAAACCCAGAGCTGTTGGACATGCTACACCTAAAGAAATCCCAATCGCTCTGAGCTATATGCTCTGGAGACCTAAACCTTGTCACCACAATGGACAGGACATGCTGGAGGGATAGATTCCTGTCCCAGAGACTTCCCATACTCTGGAACAGGCTACCCATCTATGTCAAGCAAAGTTCTTCATTAGCACTCTTCAAGAAAAATCTTGATGAGTGGATGGGAAATAGGAAATACACCCCGGGGATCACTTCTGTGTCTCTGCTCAACAGTGGCACAGGAAAATAACTTTCTTGGGTGGCGTAAGCCAGGGAACCTTGTTGGCTAGGCTTACATAGGCCCTTGGGCCAACAGCCTAGTGCCTACCTATGAACCTATAAAAAACATTTTTTGATAGACGATGTATGAAGCACTCATGTTTGGAAAGCATGATGACAGAAGTTTGACTGACAGTACGCAACCATCAAAATGGTAAAATCACAATGGCCAGTGACACAAATATGTGAAAATAAATAATAACACATAAGTATCTCATAGAAATTTAAAGAATGCTCAGTGCCTGAGAATCATGATCTACAAGTGATTGCTCATACACATGGTCACACGGCAATACCAAAGCACTCTGAGGAATGTGGTACTACAGAGGTATTGTCACACATGCAGAGGCAATATACATGGCATTTGAAGCAGTATTCTGCATTGAGTGCAATGCCTTCCCTGCCCAACATGAGATATACAACGCACACAGGTTTAAAACAGCAAAAATCTCCAACAGCAGCAGTTACCAGTATTAGAGAAAACAAAGCCCCTGCATATTTCCACAACTGACTATACACACATTATCTAGGCAGCATACCCCCAACCAAAGACAGAGAGATTAAAGAAATTTCAGAGAGAGTATCAGTGTTGATGCAGGGGAAACATGGCAGAAATATAACCCACAAAAAATCTTAAAATGTGCCTGCGTGACACCTTTTCTCAAATAGGTGACAAACTCAAACGACAAGCCACCCTAGTGGAACCACAATATCAATCAGTTATACAACAAAAGAAAGAAAATCTTGGCCAAGCACAGAAGGATCAAAGCCATACATACTTAAAGCTCCCTGACCAATTTCAACAGGCATCCAAAGCCATTAATTAATACCTCAAAGGCTAAATTTGATGAAAAATATCTTCTCAGGCAAAGGACAGCCACAGAGCTTTCTACAGCTATGCCTTTAACCTCAGGGAAAATATACAACAAAGTGAGAATTAATATCAAAACCATCACATATGCACACATATAAACATATTTGTTGAAGATGTATGCTACTACTTATATTTATTTATTTATATATTATATGTTACCCAGTTTAGTTAACAGGTACTATATATGCTGATTTTAATATTTTAAATGTTGTTATGTTTATGATGCTTTATTATATTTGATGCTGTTATTTATTTAAGCTTTATAAGTTATTCCTGAACTCTGCATTTTAATGAACGTGACTTATATTTTATAAAATATATGATGATATTGTTGCTGCTTTATATGTATCATACCAATATAGTATTAGATGCAATTTTTACCATCCATTCATTTCTATTTATAATAGATTATTTTAGGTTTTATTTACTTATTTAAAGATCCGGATATTAGAGCAGCGTTTCCGTGACAATTAATTACTTGTTTTTAATTAGTGCTACTAACTATATAAGGCGCATGGTTTTTATGTGATGTGTCAATGATCTGAAGAAGCTACAAGCTAGTGAAAGCGCTTATCGACTGTTATTCTAACTAATAAATTTGTTTTTTGTGTTACTTGAACTACTTTGAGAATTTCTGAATCAACAGTAACTTTTCTCTCTCGATCACCGCTTGCGTCAACAGTTTACTTGCATTATTACTATTTCTATAAAGCAAGCGTACCTTCAGTGTATAACCAGAAAACTTGTATCTCTCTAATGTGAAGAACTTACTGTAAATGGCATCACCCACACTGAACTGGAGGCTATTGCCAATCTTTTGGCTAAGAGGTTCAGCTCAAATCCCCCCCCCCCCCTCCGTGATAGTCCAAAGGAAATACACATACCACAATATCCCTAATTTTTACTAGGGAGCAGGTCATCAATGCACTTTTCAAAGACAAAAACATTGCATTGATAGGCCTCAATAACATCCTGAGATGTTTACAAAATAGCATGAAACATGACTTCTTTGGTCCACTTGAATCACTTTTCAACTGGAACCTTCAGTCAGGTTTGTGCCCAAGGAATGGAAGACAGTTACAGTCAATCCCCTGCACAATGGAGGTCCAACCATCATACCTCTCAACCGTACCGAATTCCTTGCTATTTACCAGTTTTGAGGGCAGAATAATGGGGTGCCACGAATTCCTGAGTGGCCCCATAATTTCAAGATAATTTCCTGGGTTTTTTTCAAATTTTTTTCCCTTGCGAAGTTGTTGCTGACATCATCAAGGGGGCATGTGCAATGATGTCAGCATCATGAGGCAGACTTCCAGCCAGTCAGAATTTGGCTGAGGACCCGGCGGTTGGACTGTATCTTTGTTTGTGTGTTTGGCGGCAGTTAGTCTGTTAAATTGTCTTCATTACAAAAAACATTGTTGTGCTATTACACTAGGAATTCTGGATTCTTAATTTTCTGTGTATTACTACAATGAGTAAGCAGAGTGTACTAAATAACTTTTTTTCTCTACAGTAGTGTAGGGAGTAAGCAAGTGTACTAACTAAATAATAAATATAAGTGCAGCAGCAGTGTGTTTGGTCCTGTCCAATCCAGACTGGTCCCACTCAAATCCTGATTCCCACCCAGTCAGAGAAGTCAAGTCTGTGTTTTGCAACTTGCACTCCCAGGAATCTGAAGTGCTGGAGTCACCGAATGATCCAGCATTGCATAGCACAGGGCAGTGCAAGTACGAACAACCCTACACAAAGCTGGAGTCTTTCACAAACAAAAGTGAAAGGTAATTAACTTTAGTAAAAGCACCTGTAGTTCTGAACCTTCCATCTTCAAAATGCAGAATACTAACTCTCTTAATGTGGAACCATTGGGTGAAATCTGGAACACTTACAGACAGCTTACTAATAATTTAATGTGTAACGGAACCTTTCAATGTAGAACTTTGAGGAAGATGACATTTTTAAAACCATAAATGAGAAACATCCCGACCCTCGCACTGATGTACACTGGAGAGTTACTTATGCACCATATCTCCCACTATCCCCCAACTAAGAGGTGTCACCCAGCAATGAGGGAAGTAAGCTATGCATCCTGTATTTCCTAGTAACTGCACCCCACATTTTTTTCTGTTACAGATTCCACCTTTCAACAGCAGCTCTTCTGAATGGAAAGCCTTGTACCAATGTCCTAGAGGTGGCAGGCACGGGCTTGTTTAACTGCTTCTGAGTGTGAATGGGTATATGCTGGCTTTAAAGATGTCGGCAAAGAGGAGTATCAGTAACCCTGATGCACAAAAAGCTCTAAGTGACTGACTTTTAAGTAAATTCATATTAGCAAACTGCCATTGGCAGTGGCAACTAATTCTGTATGATGAAATTCATGGCTGTTTGGTTTCCCAAAATGATTTTACAAGATGCGTGTTAACTGTGCAGTGTTACAATGTTATGTTGAATTGTATATTTTGGTTATGGGGCATAACTTTCCTGTATGTAACTGAGTTTTCACATGGACTTCGTTGTTTTGAAATGGTAAATGTTCTGTAAAAATATGCTGTTAGTGCTAATGTTTGCATAGTTGTCTAATACGTAGTTTGACATTCTGGCATATTTTGTTCATTCTAATAGGTAGTTGTTTGGTTTAGTGCAACCACAGAAAAGGCAGTCAGTTCCTTCCTTTAGTGTCCGCTTCTCTGTCTGAAAAGGCTTAAACTTTTTATGGTGGAGTACACTTATCAAATCTTGAAATGCATCTAATGTGTACTTGTCTAGAAAGGAAGGGCAGTGAGGGATTTTGCATGGAAGTGACAGGTATTCAAGGTACAAAGTAGTTGCCTGTCCAGGCAGCAGGATGCCCTAAACTTCAGATTTCCTGATTATTATGGCAGTATCATGTCACATAGAATAATGAGGCTTTAGTGTTTATTTTGTTTTAACAAACGTAAACCATACCTCTGAACTATCCGGATTTTCGGGTCATATTTTTGGTTTGTTCCTCTTACAATTGTGGTATTCTAGCAAAATCACAGGGTGATCCGAAGACTGATGTTCCTAAATAATGACATATAGTTGCGTTTCAAACTTCAAATTCTTCAGAAAATGTATGTTAGAAAACCCTGTTACTGTATCAACTTTGTGCCACTCTTCCCCCATTTGGTTGTACTTTGTCCAGATTTCTTGCACTAAGAGGTTGAGAGGTATGCATCTTACTTTGAATTCAAACTTTTGGTTGGGCTTTGTCTAGATTTCTTGCACTAAGAAATTGAGAGGTATGCATCATACTTTGAATTCAAACTTTGGGTTGGGCTTTGTCCATATTTCTTGCACTAAGAAGTTGAGAAGTATGCATCATACTTTGAATTATTTTTTACTTAACATCAGGGTGTGTGTGTGTGTGTGTGTGTGTGTGTGTGTGTGTGTGTGTGTGTGTGTCTGTGTGTGTGTGTGTGTGTGTGTGTGTGTGTGCGTGTGTGTGTGTGTGTGTGTGTGTGTGTGTGTGTGTGTGTGTGTGTGTGTGTGTGTGTGTGTGTGTAATGCCCCAATTAGGTATAACTGGTGGGTTTCAATGAATGTGAGTTTCAAGGGCAGAGAAGTTTTAATGCTAAGTCTATTTTCATTGTGAGAATGTATTGCTTTGTTTAGCAGATGTCTATAGTGTTTCTGCTACAAAATATAAAATAAAAGTTTTAAATTAAATCCATGTAATCATTGTATAAGTAAAGCAATATGCATATTACAGTATTTATGGTAAATGGGGCAAAATAGCCAAGTAATGGGACATTGGAATGGCTGCAGGGGAGGGCTTGTATGGATGGGCCCCATTCGACCATGATTTTGTGAGGGAGGGAAGGGCGGCAAACTTAAAGACAGCCCCAGGTGGTGCAAACTCTAGCTATGACATTGACCAGTAGGCCATGCAAAATTACCTTTACAGGTCCTAGCAAAGTATAATATTCTAAAGATTAGAATATTGCCTACCATTAAATGCCCTACTTTTACCACAAAACCCACATCCTGTAAGTCACCACAAACAAAATCCTGAGGTTCATCATCTTCTCCCTTCCCAGTGAACATCATTGCTACACATTTAAAAAAAAATGGTTATCATTTACTACAGAGTGTAGGGCCATATTTTGGTTGTCTCTTCTTCAGTTTGCATTTGAAAGCTGGTCAAGTGGCTGGGGTTGCATAATTATGAATGCAAATTTTATGTTAATCAGCGTACAGATTTATACCTATTTTTCCTGGGTCTTTGTCCAGATTTTTGATGTTTCCAGGTTGAGAGGTATGCCAACCATTGATCAGTAAGTCTTGCCAGCGTCATATGCAAGACCATGGAAAGAATCATCATGGACATGATAAACGAGGACATAGGTAAAGTGCAATTGTTGGGCTCATCACAATTTGGCTTTGTTAAAGTAAGGTCATGTCTATTAAATATGGTGGACTTTTTTGAAAGGGTCAGCAAGGAAATGGATGAAGAT
The DNA here is from genome assembly GCF_019279795.1 of Protopterus annectens. NCBI lineage: Eukaryota > Metazoa > Chordata > Ceratodontiformes > Protopteridae > Protopterus > Protopterus annectens. The sequence continues at coordinate 578,970,212 of NC_056750.1, forward strand.
AAGACTGTGTACAAGCTAGCCTCGACCTGGCCAAGGCTTTTAATACTTCACTCAGGTATTATAGACAAGCTCACTAATTTAATTATAAACCCTTTTATCACCCACTGGACAAATGACTCACTAATAGGACCTAGGAGGTAAAAAGAGGTGAGGCCACCTCCACCAAGAGGCCAGCCTCTAGTGGAGTCCCCCAGGGTCCGGTACTGGGACTGCTCCGTTTTGGCATCTACTTCTCTGAAATGGAAGCAAATACTGAAGGCTTATGGCTGAGTAAGTTTGCAGATGATTGTAGGATGGGGATTATCACTGATTTCATTGCAGACACTACCATTCTTCAAGAGGGTCTATCTCTGAGTAACACATGGTACCAAATGCCATGATTTTAAACTCAATACTAAGTAATGTATAATTGCACCCTTTGGGAAGTCAACCATCTTGGATAATTACCATGCTGTTAACACACTCCTAATAGTCAACCCAGTGTTCAGGGATCTGGGTACACACACAGACAGTAACCTTACCTTTGACCACCACATGGCCACAGTGGTGAAGAAATCCTTTTATACTGTGAACTTATTAGTAAGGGCATGGCATCTAGGTATAAAGAGGTCCTTATCCATCTGTACTCTGCCCTTATCAGACCAATCCTAGTGTGCAATGCTCCCTTTGGTATGTACCTGACCAGGCAAAGGCAGCAACTAGAATGACCTCAGAGGTTCCTTATAAAAGAATGCAAGGCTTAACAAACCTGCCTTATGCAGAGTGCCTTAAAGCCCTTTACCTCTACTCAGTCTCCTATAGATTGCTGAGGGGTGATCTATGCCTCACTTACAATGCAACCAGAAACCCCACACTTATGAATCTCCTACATATTCATAAATCAAAAGAGTGCCAGAAATACAATACAAGGTCTAGGGACCTGAATTTTACCTATGACATAATCAGAACATGCTGGAGAGACAGATGTGTTCCAGAGATTGCATCTCCTGGAACAGGCTTCTCATCCACATGAAGCTGAGTTTCTCTATTATCCAGTTTAAGCTCATCCTAGACCAGTGGATGGGGAATAGTAAATTTACACCAGGACTGGCATCCATGTCCCTTATGGACAGAGGTAGCTTACAAATGTCTGGACCTCAATGCCCTATTTGGAAGCAGGACATTGTTATTCTTTTGGGAACACTTGGCTAGGCTTAGGAAGGCCCCCAGGGTCATTAGACTGGTAGCAATCTATGAGTTTATGAAGAGTAAGATGCTAGACTGTCACCCCTTACCCAGGATGGGTAAACTGTTGTCAGTCACTTGATGCCATCCTCCCTTCCATCTCCCCATCCTCAAGTGCCTAAGCTGTTAATTCAGCTCAGTTGGGCTTTGCCACAGTACTTGCTTTAAGCTATGATTAAAAAAAGTTTTTTATTGCTCAAGTAGCTGATTGTAGCTAGCAGAAACCAGGCAGTATTCTGACACTAGGTTTCTCCTTGCTTTAAACAAATACTGCCCCATTGTTCACTCTGTATTCCAATGATCATTAGATTATTACACTACACTTGAGATCCTGCATGTTCAATATTCAAACAACACAAACCTAAAATGCACAATTTAAGAAAAAAATCTATTCTGAATAGCAAAATAGCTGGGTTTACTATCATAATTCTGAGTGAAAGTCCAACGACCACAGGATGCTGAAATTTATTCGGCTGAACCTGTGTTGTTGAATCTTCATTCATTCGAGTATTAGGTTAGGGAATGCATTGTGCATTCACATATATGTGGTCGGCCTTCTGATGAGATCTTTGTTCTGTGCGGATAAGGAAATTTGCCTTTTCCACACTGTAGTGTGATGTTGGAGTTGCAATATTTAATCTGCAGGTGGTGTGAAGGGCGCAGCCCCCCCACATGGGGGGTGCAGGGGGGGCTTGCCCCCCTGCTACACAGTGTTGTCCCTTGGTATGCAGTGTTCGACATCAGTCTATGGATGTTAAGAATGGTTGAAGTTGCATTAGGAAGTGTGTTTGTGAGATTCTGACCTTCTTGACATTCCGTTTTGAACATTTGAGTTGATGTTTTAACTCAGAATGTCTTGTGGATATCGACCATATGACAGTAAATAACATAGCTGTAATACCCACAAGAAGTGGTAACAAGAATTTACTCCTGTCTGCCCCATCCATTTGATCTCTTGGACTTCACCCTGATGATCAGTCCTTACCAGTCAGGAGAAAATTCTTGTATAACTCCAACTTCTGAAAGATATTATAGCTGCAGTATACAATGAAATTAATAAATTTTGCATAATTAGCATGATTCTGCCTCAGCATCTGGTTGAATGACAATCCATTCACAAGCACATTCCTTTATATATCACAGCTCAAATGTTCATAAGTCAAACTTAAGTTCAGATGCAGATTTTATCAGGGTGAGAATCACCCACTGTTTCACTGTAAAGTCATTACAATGCAATTTGTCAGGCAATATAAAATACTACAGTCATAATGAATATAGGTTGGCACTGCAAAGATTATCTCTGCCACTCTTAGTAATGTGTGGATTGTATAAAAGGGTGATTCCATTGTGGCACACAATCTAATATTCTAAGTTTTCTTTAGTGTGGGGGGTTACCAGAGGTGTATTAATAAAAGTCATTGCATACATGAGGTTAACACTTTTTCTCTGCTTGCTGCTATCAACAAAAAAACATAGTGCTGAGCAATTCAGCACTGACCAAAACTGTGTTATCAGCAGAGCTAAATCACATACAGAGTGCTAAAGCGCTTAAAAAAGTGCATTACTAGCATTCAGAAATAAATTGCCAGTAATGAATATTGCACCCCTGACATCATACACCCAGGGTTGTTGCCCCCTTTGCTCTACCTTAGTTACATGTCTGGGCT